>NW_015175483.1:78121-83096 GCF_001447785.1 Gekko japonicus
CGCACACGAGCCCTCGCCGGGCTGTCTTCCCCCCCTCACCATTCCCCCTTCCCCCCTACTTTCTCTCTTTCTCTTTTTCCCCCGTGAACCGAGGCCCGCGCGGCTTACATCCGCCGGGCCTTGGCAGTCTCTCTTCCCCTCCCCGACTTTCTTCCCCCTCCTCACCTGTCTCTCGCCGCCGCCGCTGCTGGGCCTCTCCGGCCATTCGGTTCCTTTCCAGCGCACGGAAGCCAGGTAGGTCGCAGAGCGGTCCGTGCGCATGCGCACGGAACACTCTGGCACTTTCGGGGGGATTTAAACATCCCCCCGAAAGTTTTTCAACATTTAGCATTTTTGTGCACACGTGGGGACCGCCCCACATGTGCACAAACCTCTCCCTCCCCCCAAGTGCCCCCGATGTCCGGATCTAAGGGTCCACACAGAGGGGGCCAGTTCAGTATTAGATATATAGATGATAATGCTTTCTACCAATTTACCTAGAACAGACGTTAAGCTAAGCAGTCTATAATTTCCCAGATCCTTCCTGGGTATCATTTTTTTAAAAAATGGGGGTTACATTGGCCACTCTGCAGTCTTCTGGTACTCAGCTGGTTTTTGGACTTTGAGCTTTGAAAAAATTTCCGGTAATTCCCAAATATATCCAAGTTTTTTGGGGGGCATTTCCCCCCAGTTTTCCTTAAAAATCCCAAGTACCTGTGGGATACTGAAATACACCTGAAAAATACCAATAAGGATACCAATAAGGTATTTATCAGTATACTGATAAGGTATTTTTCAGGTATATTTTCAGGTCGGATAGTTCTGAATGCACACCCCTATTAAAAACAAGCCACTGTAAGACATATGGAGGAAAGCACCAGGTATTATATTATGAAGACAGCTGATCCTTGCCCAGTTCTTCTGTATATAACTTTTAAATGATTACTTTCTGATTTATTTTCATATTTGAGCTGTATGCAGTAGACTTCAAAGCTTGAGATCCTGCCATGCAAAGGCGTGTGCCCATGTGGTTCCACCTTACTTGTGATGCACAAATATGTGCCTGTGTGCTCCCATGCCAAATTGGAAACACACAGTTGGAGTCCAATGAGTTAGATGAATATCTGTTTAATGCATTGAAACAGGGAATACAGGGCTGAATGCCTTAGCACCTCAGTAATTCCAAAGCTGTATTCTGCCATAACCAGGAAGGGCAGAAGGTCTTATACCCCAAATGACATCACATATAGTTTATACATTAAAGCAGAGGTCATTTCGGGGGGGATTGCGGGGGATCGCAGTTCCCCCGGGTGAGGTACGGGGGCGGGGCACATGATGAAGCCCCGCCCCCTGCTTCCGGCTGCCCCGCTTCCGGCCCTCATTCAGCCAGGAGGAGGCAGGAGAAGAGGGAGGGTAAGTTGCTTCCTCCCTGCCTCTCCCCACCCCTGCCTGCCTGGGGCCAGGGAGGGCCTTCCTTGCACTCCCGCCGGCCTTGCAGGTCCACCGCCGGGCCCCTCATGGGGCTGGGCAGTGGAGCTTCAAGGCCGGCGGTGGCAGCCGGGACCGTTGGGGGCGGGCTGTGTGGCCTTATGACACACGTTCAGTGATGTCAGGGGGTGTGGCATATGCTAATGAGTTATGCTAATTAGTTCCCCTAGCTCTTTTTCTATGAAACAACCCCTGCATTAAGGAATCTCTAATTGAAACCAAGCAGTTAACATCACATAAGCATAATTTGACTCAGTGCATCTCTCAGTGGTGTCTGTAATTACACTTGTTTACATTGTCTTCAGAACACTGGGAACATTAGAGAACACTGGGTCCTTCCTGGGCGGGCATGTGGAGAGCTAGCTGATAAGGGCTGTGAATCACATTAAACTTTGCTCTTGGCAGCCTTGCAACTTCTAAATAGCATTCCATTCTTATTGCATCCTAATTCCTTCTACAGAGGCTTCTCATACACAGAAATACAGATATAAAATATATGTTCCGCTATAAGTTTCTCTCATCAAAAGATTCTAGGTTACATACCAAAATCTGGATCTATTATGATTAAACTTTTGAAGGCACAGTGACAGCTGTCAATATACATCAAGGAGAGAGTGTCAGAAATCACATTCAGAAATCACATTCTTTTCCCCTTGTCCTTCACTTGCCATTCCAGGTTTACTCTCATCAGGTAGGCTGGGGGATGGGTTCCATCAGCTGGCAGGTGGGTTACCCAAAGCCTGGATTTGTGTCCTATGCCATGCCAGTGCTCCTGTTGCTAAAGAGAAAATGCTACCAACACCTCTTTCTATAAATCCAAACCGATATTTTAAATTCATGAGCATTTAAGAAATGGTTTGGTATTTCAGAGAATGAAAATCCTGAGAGAGAAACATGGAGGAAAATTTAGGTGCAAACAAAGATGCTGTGTGTGAACTTTTGTGCTCTTTTTGTCTCTGCATAGTTTCATAATGATTGCTTTATACAGAAGCCATTCCTATTGACATATTTTAAATCTATGAAACCATTAAAAGGTCAGGTTAAAAACTGATGAGAAAATATTTTGAATGAAAGCCTGCAGTCTGGTGTAGCTGCTAGTAATTAGGCTTAGTTGCCTGGGCCACATTCATATTTAACTTTGCAAATTTCCATTTGAACACCAACTGTTACAAAGCATATGGACTGCTGTAGTAATCCCATATGCCAAATGATAGCTGGCAGTTATCCATGCAGATTCAGACAATGATGAGATTATAGGATGATTAGACTGGGTAGAAAAGGTTTTTAAATTAAACATCTAGCTTAATCTGCTTTCCAGAAAATCCAGAAGTGTGTGCAGGTTGCCTAAAGTTCATTACCTCCTTAACACTAGCTCTGAATATTTATTTAAATTCTCATCTCTGTAAAATTCTCTAAGCAATCTGGCTAGGTGGGAGGGAAACACCATATCATTAATGATAAATGACTGCAGAGTTCCTGTGCATCTTTCAGAATAAATAATAGCATTACTTTTTCATTATGTACCTCTTATTTTATATTACAGTCCAGATGTGCTAGGACAAAATACAAATTAGCTTAAACAGCACTATTCATTCAGGTTAAATGCCCATGGACAAATTTTGCTGAAAAAGGCCCCATTGCACCCATTTGTATATATTTGCTGGAAATATTACAGTGATGGTTTTCCCATGGGATACCAAAAGCGGGGGGATCTTGACATGAGTAGTGGGAAAATATTAACAACAAAATCCTAAACGTCTTATTCCTTTCTAAATCCTTTGAAGTCAGTGGGCTTAGAAGGGTGTAACTTCACATGGGATCGCACTGTCACAAACAGATTTCATCATTATGTGAACTATAAATAGGAATCCACAAGAACTTGAAGGAGACATCTTCTTTCACTCTCCTCCACTATTTCTTCTTTCCCTTTACTGAAAGCCCCCATGGCATCTCTCTATTTCCTGCTTCCTTCTCTCCTTCTAAGGTTGTTAACTTCCAGGTGGGGACTGGAGATCTGGAGTCACAACAGATCTCCCAACTACAGAGATCAGTTTAGGGTTGCCAGCTCCAGGTTGGGATATTTGTGGAAATCTGGCAGTGGATACTTAGAAGGGTGACATGTGGGAAGGAAAGCAACCTCAGCAGCATATAATGCCATACAGTCCACCCTGCATAGCACCATTTTCTCCAGGGGAATTGGTCTCTATCATCTGGGGAGCAGTTATAATTCTGGGTGATCTCCACCCCCTATCTGGAAGGTGTCAAACTTAGTTCCCATGGAGTAAATGGCTGCTTTTGAGGGTGCAGTCTATGATGTTGTACCCCTCTGAGGACCCTCCACTCCTCAAATACCACCGTCCCCAGTTTTCACCCCCCAAATCTCTAGGAAATTCCAAACCTGGAGTTGGCAACCCTATCTCCTTCTCACCCAACAGTCAACTTACATTTATCTGTATTTCGGGCCTACATCTGAATACAACAAAGTCCGAGATATATCCGATTGTATTAAACACAGAAACAAGAAAACAAACTCAAGAAAACTTCAGTTATCACTGGATACAGGAATAATGGAGACACTTGGGGATACAAATACCACTAAAATTAGATAAACTAGCTGAATATAACTTCCATAGGCTTCATAGAAATGTGCAAAGCAAAATGAGAGATTGGAACAAACAAAAATTAGTGCTAGCTGATTGTCTTCAATTAATACAAAGCTTTTTATTCCCGAGCTTCCTTTTCCTTCTAAGAGCATTACCCATATATATCTCCGACAAAAATTTAAATCGGTGGCAACGCTCTCTAATTTTTTTTGGAATAGCAAAAAATCAAGGGTGGACCGCCGTCATCTGATCAGGCCACGCCATTATTATCAGGCAACTGCACTGTCTAATCTTACTAGAATGCTACAGAGTACTTCGCTAACGAACTGGATGCAAATCGAACAGTATTATGTTTCACCATGTACCCTTAAAGAAGTCATATGGATGTCTGCCAACAAGAGACCAGCAACATTAGGTAACAATTCCTTCCTAGCCTCAACCATTAAAATTTGGGATTTGAAGCGGCAAGTTTTGGCCCAACAATTTCTCCGTTATCTACATATACTTTTCAGTCCTGGTTTCCACTGGGAATGGAAGCAGGAGCCTTTAAGAAATGGACTTCATCTGGCATATGGTGCTTAAAGGATTTGATCGATAAAGGTGAGCTTCGAGCAAAAGAACAATTTGAAGATATTATACAAGAAAAAATCTCTTGGTTAAAATTTTATCAACTTAGGAGTCTAATTGACAGGATAAAAGAAATGGGCTCCTTCACAAGACAAAAAACAGCGTTTGAAATACTACTGAGCAAAGGATCATGGGGCTCTAAAGGTCTGCTCTCACTGCTATACAAGATCCTATGGGACACAGAAAAAAATATGAACCTCAATAACATGAAAGCGTGGAACAAAGATATGAAAACAAATCTAACTGAAGAACATTGGTATAACATTTGGAGCTCCTAC
>NW_015175483.1:83507-111548 GCF_001447785.1 Gekko japonicus
TTACTACTCTAGTAGAACAAGTGGAAAATAACAAGAAAGTGACAAGGTAATAAGATGTACCTGCTGACAAGTTAATAGATGGCATTGTGTTAAATGAATTTGCACTTACAGGCTGTATTAATGTATAAATAGTAATCTTGTTTATGTATACTTGACTTATCTTTTAATAAAATCGTTTTTAAAAAACCTTACATTTATCTGCTCCTCTGTCTTAAGCTTTCCTCACCCCCCCCCCCAGCAGCCTCTGCCTAGGAATTCTGTGGCCCAGTTGTATAGTGGTGGTGGCCATTAAGCCAGGCCCACTTGCATACTAGGGAAATCTCAAGGAGTTGTGGGGGGGCACCACACTTTGTCCTCTACTGCCCCTCCCCAAACTATTTACTCTTTCCTCCCCCTGGAAACCCCCATATCCCCTCCCATTTCCCTGTCTCATACTCTTTTTCTCAGCCATTCAGCAAACTACCTTCTATTTGCCTCCCATCTTCAGCTATATTTATTACTTATTTACTTCATTCACACCCCATTTTCTCTACAGTGGGAACCAAAGCAGCTCACATTGTTCTTCTCTCCTGCTTTTTCTCCACACAACAACCTAGTGAGGTATAGGGTTGCCAAATGGGGCCGGGGGGCGGGGAATCCCCCGCTTTCGTGGCCCGATTTTTGACGCGACAAAAATCGGGCCCAGGGGAACCCCCACCCCGCGTGCATGTTTTCCCCTCAAATGGCTGTGGCCCCGCCCCCAGCGTGCGATGTCACATCCGGGTGACGTAGATATGGCGTGTGTGCGCGCGCACCAGGAGATCGCCAGGAGTCCCCCGCCGAGGAGGTAAGGAACATTTGGCAACCCTAGTGAGGTAGGTTAGGCTGAAACTTTGTGACTAGTCCCTAACCACCCAGTGAACTTCCACAAGTAAATGGGGATTCAAACCTGGGTCTCCCAGACCCTACTCTGAAGGTCTAACCGCTACATCTCACTGTCTTTCATAAGGTGGCTGCTGTTGAACACTAGCATGCAGACAGGCCTAGTTTAGTTATGCAAGTTGGGTGGTATGAAGTTACCCAGATGTTGTTTCCAGACCTAGTTATGCCAAGCTCCAGGTAGGACCTGGAGATCTCCCAGAATTACAGACAATACAGACCTTGTCCCCCTGGAGAAAATGGTTGTTTTGGATGGTGGACTCTATGGCATAATATCTACCTGAGGTCTCTCCCTCCCCAAACTTTGCCCTCCTCAGACTCCACCACAAAATCTCCAAGGATTTCCCAACCTGGTGCTGGCAGCCCTAGCGAGACTTGGCCCCAATGAGTCCTCCCTCAAAGGCCAAAATATGTCCGCCCTTCCCCTACCTTTTACTGACAGAACAAAGCATGGAATGCTGTGGTTGCCTAGCAACAGCCACTGCAGGAATCCATTCCTTACAGCTACAGGTGTTCCATTTATCATTTCGGTTCCCCACCCCCTTTTTTTAGATTTCATATTTTCCTGCAAACCTAGAGTATTTTTCAGGTTTGTAGAAAAATCTGTCTTGCCCGCCCATAACTCCTATCACCGGATTTAGCCAACTTGGATATTAGTATATAGATTTAATCTGTGGCATAGATATCAATTTGCTTAAGGCATTATATACTAATTCATTTAATGAAAGTCAGTATAATGTGTATTTATGTAATACAAATTTTGTTCTAGAAATACCACATTATGTGATTTGTAGAACCATACGAGTTAATGTTAAAAGGGCAGTCCCAAAGCTAATATCTTGACATCTAAGAATTTGTCAGGTCATGGACATGCACTTTTTAATCCCTTCCCCCAACTATTAGAGCTAGAATGTGCAAAAAGAACCTGAAATGATTGTTAGGAATGAATTCTGAACAAGATACACCATATGTTGTGGTTATGCCCTGCAATTATGAAACAGCAAAATATACAATCCTTGATTATCGGTACAAGGAAGGTGAAGGAAATAGCTTCAGATTTTTTTAAAAAAAAATTAAACAACAACCCCCTGAACACATACTTACCCCAGTAGTTAAAAGTCAGTAAAGCCATTGAAATGTACGTCATTCCTTTATCCAAGTTCCTTTAGATATTTCAAGCCATACAAGTTGATGAAATATTTCAACCAAACAGGTTATTACAAATCTGTTAAGAAAACACAAAGTAAGAAAATTATTTCCAGAAGTCGTGGTTGTATATCATACACAGGAAAAATCCTTTCTAGTTAATACGTTAATATGCTGGAAATAAAAGGTGATGGAAAGCATCTGTCAGTGAAGTTGCCTCAGGCTTCATAGAAATAGTTAGCACCATTAAAACGTATTCTTTTTCTGCAGTAATTAATAATTAATCTGGTAATAGTGTATTAGAAGAGCATTGGATATTACTAAACAAACATGCATGTTATCTCCATATAGTATTGAAAATACTATTGACATCTCTGCTTAATACTGAAATCGATCAATGAGCCTTCTAAAATGGCCAGACCGAGTCCTGTGTTTAACATCAAAAATATGAAGCTTAGTGAATGTTCATCGCTCCATTGAGAGGAAATGCGAAAACAACAACAACAACTATTACTACTACTACTAATACTAATATTGAATAGAGGAAAGATAATTGAACAAGAAGAAATCGATGCCAAACAACAACATCAAAATGCTGAGCTCTGAAGAAAACTACAAATGTCTTGGAATTTTGGAAAAGGACAACATCAAACATCCCCTTGTTAGAAAAATAAAACCAAGAAATATTACCAAAGAGTTAAAAAGATATTGCAAACAAAATTAAATGGAGGCAATATAGTAAAGGCAATTAACTCGTGGGCAGTCCCAGTTTTTAGCTACACAGCTGGCATTATCACTTGGAAACAAGCAGAATTAGAAGCAATAGATTGCCGAACTCACAAGATAATGACAATGTATCAGTCACTACACCCTAGAAGTGATGTTGATCATCTTTACTTACTAAGAAAATTAGGTAGAAGAAGTCTCTTTAGAGTTAAGCAAGTAGTTGAAGAAAAAAAAAGAGCACTGAATGATTACACCAAGAAAAGCAAAGAGAAGCTTCTAGTGGAAGTATACACAGCAGACCTATTTAAGGTTACAGAAACCAATAACTGAAAGAGATAAAGAATAAAATTTATAATGAAAACATCTGGAAGTGGCTCCAAAATTGACACTTGAAGAAAGAAACAGAAGGACTTATTCCAGCTACACGAGAGTATGCACTCGAAATGAATAGTATGAAAGCCCAGATTCAGAAGGCCAGTGATTGACAACAGATGTTGACTTTGCAAGACAAAGGATGAACCAGTCAACCACATGGTCAGTGCCTGCAGTAAAATTGCTCAAACTGACTATAAATATGTCTAGTTGCAGCTTGTTGCACTGTAATCTTTGAAAAAAGTATGGCTTACCATCAGCCAGAAATTCAGGGGAGCACAAACCAGACAAGATCATGGAGAATGGTGAAACAAAGATTCATTTGGGATTTCCAATTACAAAAAGATAAACACCTGGAACATAACGCCCCTGATATCATAATTGGGGGGGGGGGGATATAGAGGTTGAATCTGCATTTGTCTTTCCCACCGGTGTCCCAGCCTTCTGACTCCATCTTCAAAAAAGCTGTCTACATTTGGTTTCGTTTTCACACCTCAACAGTGCTAGCATACTTTTGCATGTCTGCATATGTTTATCACCCTGTCGTGGTGGCTCCACTGTCATTGCACCTCCATACTGCTTTAAAATAATCTTCTCCGAACAATGTTCAAAAAAGCATAGAGAAAGACGGCGTCACAGCAGCACGAAACTGATTTAAAAATGCAAATGCAGATTTGACCAGAGTTTAGATCATTGACACTGAAATCCCAGGTGACAGAAGAATAGAAAAGGAAGAACAGGAGATCACGAAATACCAAGACCTACAAACAGAGCACCTCTGAGAGAAGAAGTTCTCTCATACCATTTGTCATTGGCGCCGTGCCCAGAAGTCTCAAGAAACACCTGGATGTTCTGGGCATTGAGCAAACAGCTCCAGAAGATAGTGTCGCTTGGAACATCAAGAATCCTGTGAAGATATCTCTGCAGTTACCAAGAACTTGGCTAGATCTTTAATTGCAGAACACCATCTATCAGTCAAATATCTGATTGTGACAATTTAGTTATAATAATAATATACATTGCTAGTTTGAAGAGGATACTAAGTATATGGAGTGAGTGGTAAATTGATTTTAAATTGTCTGGTTAATTTCAAAAGAATCTATGTGATGTTTTGATTTGATAACAATATATATTGTTTGTTTTTAAAATCAACCTCTTGGGATAAAAAGTGAGCATTTGAAGGAAGGATAGTATATATGATATAGAGAACATTATTCTGTTAAGCATAAGTGCTTTCCATTGACATTATGTATAAAACTTCTTAAATCTCTTGAAATACTATCCATGGCTATTCAAATGTGTAAGAAATGAATCAGCAGTGGTTTCCAGGCACAGGGGTCAGGCAGAAGATGAGGCTGCTCCTAGCATTCATTGGTGTAACTCATTCACTCATGCAGTCATCACCTAGAATTCAATTGGCCTGTAGCTGGGGCCCCAATCCTGGTAATAGCGGCAAAGAGTAAATAAGTAGCTGCCTGTCCCCCTTGCACCCCCCCACCCCAAATGACAAAGATGGAACATACATGGATTTGATTAGTTTACTTAAATGACTGGTCTACATCAAGATGTATTGATTTATTTACTTAGATTTCTATACCAACCTCCCCGCAAGTGGGCTCAGAGTGCTGCACAACAAATTCATATAGATACATAAAATACATTAATCTAACATCTACATGGCACCAAATATACATTTCTGAACGCCCCCCCCCCATTTACAATTGCACCAGTGGAAAGGGGGATGAAAGGCAGTTAATGAGCCAGATAGCTGTTAAAAATTGTTAAAACCATTAAAAATCATTGCTGTCCTCAACCATATACTTGGTGGAACATCTCTGCCTTGCAGGCTCGGTGGAATTTTAACAGGTCCCACAGGACTCTGATGTTAGTAGGCAGAGAATTCCACCAAGTCGGACCCAGGGCCAAAGATGGTTACCTAGGTGGCCTTTCATGGTTTGGAAGGCATTAAGCTCCTTTTAATGTTCTCCCATCCCAAGGCCATTCCCCATAGGCTGGTCACTTAGCTGTCCAAGCCAATGAGGTGCCTTGTTTGAATGTAAAAAGTCTGAAGCAATAATATCCATTTCCCTTACAACCATGAATCAAATTGTTCAAAACTAACTCAAACTTTGTTCTGCTGCTTCAGACCAACACGGCTACCCACCTGAATCCACCTTCCCTCCAGTTATTCTTAAATAATTTTTCCTTGCAACACTGGGTGCCTGCATCTCTAGAAATGGAATAAGGACAAAAAATGCCAATATAAGGGTGTTCTTTAAATGAAAGAAATCCTTGAATAAGATAAAATGTCTCAGTTTATTACCCCTGGGTAAACTTAATTAAAATCAATAGAGACAACTCTCGAGTGGAAAAGAGTTTTAAATAATCTGGTATTAGTTTGTTTCCCCCTCCCCCACAGTTATCTTTTCTATTCTTGACCACTGAAGATCTAAAATTGTCAGGGAAGCCTTACTTAAACCTTGTTATTGCAGTGGGGCAAATTCTTAAAGAAGTTGCCTGCAACCCAAGATTGTGCATTAAATAATCTGTTATGGCAATATTGAGGAATTTGTCCTTATTAGTACCCCTCTAGATTTCCCAGTCTTCAATCCCAACATAAACCCTTTTAGTCATTAAATTTTAGTGCTCAAATCATGCATCAGGGAAGATCATGCTAACCACAACCCTCCCAAATAGTCAACATATTGTATGAATAGAGAATACATGGATTATGCAAATACCATGTATATGGTTGGAGAATGAGACTTGTATATGGTTGGAGAATGAGACTTTTTGAAGATACACATTTTTGAGTTAGTCATTTAGAATATTTATATTCTCTTCTTTCTGTCAGAATATGTGTATACCATTTCCTTATTTCCTTATGCATGGATTGGGTGCCAAAGTTGTAATGACTGAAAAGGGCTATTGTATCATCACTTCTGTGGCTGGGGCTTGCCTTCTTTCTGCCCATGGAATTTCACAAATGGTCCATCATTAAAAAGCAGCAACAACAACAAGAAGAAAAAACAAGTATGTATGCATACACATAAATTTAAAACATTAAAAGTGTAACATAGAAATTACTCTTTGCAAGGAAGGTGTGAATGAAATACTTAGATCAAGAATCATTGTATAACTTTAAGCATGGCTGCTGGAACTCTAAATTTTCTTTGTACCTGCTATTTGCTTCTTCTGCACACAAACAACAATTAAAAACAGGGCTGTGCTTATATTCTTATGATCTGAAACTGAATTATGCCTAGTGGTTTAGTTGCATTTAGACTGGAATAACACTGCATCTGGCTGCATATTTGGTCTTCCATTAACTTAATTTTTATAGTCTTTCACCTTGAAAGAAGTCTATTTATTTAAAATACCTATATCCTACCTTTGTCCCTAAGAACAGGCTCATGCAGAAACAAAATTACATAATTTGTGTTTCATTTTAGTCACCATAATGTGTCCCTCCCCCAAAAAGGAGATTAACAACCCCTCTGGAATTTTTAATGTGTTACCTGCTCTTTGGAACTCATTTTGCTTTCAACATGTATCTAAGACAAGTACCCAGCCCAGTCTGTCACTGCTGTAACACATGAGAAACCAATGACAAAAATGGAAAATGACTTGACCCCCCAAAAAATTGCTAATATGAATAATAATATGTCTAATAAGTGTTGGAAATGTAAAAAACATGAAGGCTCTTTGTATCATATGTGGTGGACTTGTGATAAGGCAGCGGCATTTTGGACGGAGGTCAATGCTGAAATGCAAAAAATTTTAAAAGGTACATTTAAAAAAGAACCAGAAATTTTGCTGTTGGGTCTTAACATGGAGGAGGTTAATGTAGAGAAAAAGACACTGTTATGGTATTTGATAACAACTGCAAGAATGGCATTTGCCCAATTTTGGAAACAAGACAAGGTACCAGAAATATGGGATTGGATAAAAAAAATGTTCTTTATGGCTGAAATGGACAAATTGACAAAGAAACTTAACGGCAAGGAAGATGAAGAATTCTATGAAGAGTGGAAAGACTTTAAAGAATATGTAGAAGTGAAATGGAATGTTAAAATACTTTAATAAGTTTTGATAGCTATTAGAATGGATAAAAAAAGTGTTGAAATGATGAATTTAAGTAATGTTACCTGAAAAATTAGTTTATAATATGATAAAATATAGAATTAAAGATTAAGATGAAAATTTAAGGGGAATAACGCACTGTAGGGAGCCATGTAACAGGGGGTTGGGAGATATTCGAAAATGGATATAAAAAGATTGAAAAATGGAAAATGACTCAGTTTGGTAGAGATAATATTTAGTTTATGGGCATCTGGCATAAGCCTAGATTTGTACAGCAGGATTCAGGGTATCAGGCAGATGTCTCATTTGGCAACCGAAGAACATGTAATGGACTATAGTCGAGTTTGAATCTGGAACCTCAAATATGAAAAACATGTAGCTCAGTTGCTGAACTACTCAACATTTCTTCCACACCCAGACAACACAGATTTATCTTGCAAATCTAAACAGAGTTATACTAAGGGAGTTACAAGGGAGTTGTTACCAGTTAAATATCAGGAAAAACTTCCTGACTGTAAGAGTGGTTGAGCAGTGGAACGGACTGCCTCAGGAGGTGGTGGATGCTTCTTCACTGGATGTTTTCAAGTGGAGGTTGATTGACCATCTTTCAGGTATCTTCTAGGGCTATCTTTTGGCTATGCTCCTGCAGAGTGCAGGGGGTTGGACTAGATGACCTGCAAGGTCCCTTACAACTCTAACATTCTATGATTCCAATGGTTTTTAGTGTCATGGTTGGCCATAGTATGACACCTTAGAACATCCATGATGTCCTGATTACTCTGTTTTTGAGGACTTAAAAGTTTCTATTGTATGTGACAGCCTTGTTCAGCAGTTCTGAAAATACAGACTGCAGAGTTTTCTGAAGTCACATTGTCCCTGTCTGAAGGAGCTGACCTTGCCTGCTGAAACTGCCAATGGAGTCACAGCATCCTAGCACATTGCTCTATGAAGCTTTGTGGAAAGTTTTCATGAACTTTTAGCTTAAAAGAGGAGGTAGAATCAGCTAGAGAGACGGAGAGCTTGGAATGATGCCAAAGAGTCTGCTGTACTTTTATTCATGCTTGTTCCTTAAAACCTGCCACTTATTTTTACAGACTTTAAAAAAAGAGAGAGAGAGAGAGAGGTGCCGGAATTCTTAAGAGGGAATGAAGTTTTCAATCTGTATACTGAAAACTCATGAACTTTTAAGCATTTTAAAAATAATTTTGTTGGAGGTTCCAGAACTCTGTTCCGGCACATTCCCCCAGAAAAAAAAAGGCCCTGGATATATATGATTTTATTACAACAACAACAACAACAACAGATGCAATGCTTCAGATACCTTTTTTTAAATTCTGTAGGAGAATAATCCTATTTAATATATTCTTCCCCTTTTCTGTTGGACTAAAGCCTGGCAACTAACGTTGCCAGAAACCCAGATGCAATGGGGGGGGTCTCCCCAATTTTGGGGACTCTTTCCTGCCACCAGCCAGCTGGCCAGTGGGGAAGCCCCACCCCCAAGAGCAACCACCCAGCCACCCCTACTGCAAGATTTAAAGGGACCTCCAGATGGCCCTTTAAATCTTGCAGGAGAGAGGGAGGAAGAGAGGTGGCTACCCGCATCTGCACTCCAACCTGCTTCGTGGCTTGGAGTGCAGGTGCACACGACCTCCCCCTGCTCCTTTGCAAAAACATTTAAAGGGACCTTTTCAATGCTGTTGGGAAGAGGTGGGGGCTGCATGCCTGCATTCCAAGCCATGAATTCGCTGCTTGGAATGCAGGCATGCAAGGCCTCCCCTCCCCACTTCTTCCCAACAGCATTTAAAGGGACCCTTTAAATTCTTTTGGCATGAAGCAGGGGGTGCCGTTTCCCAACATGATGATGTCATTTCTGTATGATGTCATGTTGAGGATGCCCCCTCCCCCTTCAGTAACGCTCCCCAAAGTCTCCCGCCAGGGACTTCGCAGGACCTGGAAACCCTACTGGGAACTGAGATTACTGGATAGCATGATGGCTTCCTAGATCCTGGCCTGACTAGCCTCCACAAAAGGAACATCTGTGATATTAAGATTGCACTGAACTTGTGAAGCTTTCTGAATATGGATTAACATGTCATTTAAATGTTCATTTTGCTCAACTGTTTAATATCATGTACTCCCATACTTATCATGTTGAAATATGTATTAGCAATAGATCCTATTTTATTTACTGGCTTATATATTTATAATATTTCTTTTACACAGTTCAAAAAAATACTCAGAGTGGTTTTGTGCTTACAGCAATTTTGTAATTATTTCATTATAGTAGTTTTGTCTGAAGTCTGCAGTTCTTCTCCCCCTTTTGTCCAAACATGTGTTTCTTATGGAATGAACATTTATTTAGACTAAGCAGCAGCTGTTCATTTAGATATAGAAAAGACTGCTAGCATGGCAAGAATCCATTCATCATTTCAGTATAGAACTGAAAAGAGGGTGGGGATACATACAGTGTGAGCCTGTCACAATGATCATTTCCTATACTGGATTAAAAAAAAGGATTTCTGAGTAGTAGGAAGTAGAAGCGTACTCAAAATGGAAGTAAGGAAAATAGGGGATGTGAAATATCAACAAAGCATGCATGGCCATTCTTCCCATTATATAGCATGCATCTCTTGGATATACTTGATAAGTATATGCTTATATAACCAGCATTTGATATATCGAGATATAAATGTTCAGTATAAAAATAGTTAATTATGGAGTTAAAGCATAATGTTCTGTCAAAATGACAGAATAAAAATCAAACCTTCTCTCCATCGCCATTATAATTGCACAAGAGTCACCCATCCGCGATACTCGCGGGGGGATTTCATATCCCCATACACACTTTCTCCCCAGGCTCCGTTGCAGCTGCCAGACCCACTGACCCCCCCCAGTGGCTTGTCTGGAGCTGCTCCAGACGGCCTCGCCAAGGCTTCCTCCCCCCTCCCTGGCTCCAAGGCTCCCCCAGCACATACCTGGGCAACAGCACCCAAGCCATGGGAGACTATTCTTTCTCTGTCTCTCTCTCCCCTCTCACAGAACCCCGCTTCTTTCTGTTTTTCTCCTTTTGCAGCTGCAGGACAGCAAACATTCCCAGCCTGGTTGCAGGAGGGAGGGGGGCCGACGACACAGGCTTCACCTTCTCCTGCTTCAACTGCCCGCCGGGACACAGCTGCTGGCTGCCTTTACTCAACAGTCCAGTGCACAAACCTGCTGGCTGAAGCTATAAAGTCTTCATTGCCGGCGGTCCTGGCGGGGGTTGTCCCAGCAGTGGGGCACACAGCTATTGCGGTTGCAGCTTCCCTCGTGGCTCCATCAGCTTTTCCTGTGACTCAGGAAGTCCATTCACTGCGCTTGCGCAGAGTAAACCATTTTACTTTTATAGGGATTTAAATATCACTGTATACTTTTTAAAACATTTTAGATTTTCCTGCAAACATGGGTACTGCCCCAAGTTTGCTGGAAGGTCTGTTTACCCTCCATGTGACCCAGATCCATGGAAATAAGTATCCGCACACAGAGGGGACCTTGGTAATTAGATATATAGATTGCATTAGGTCCTATGGTTCTTCTCTCGTATGTAAAATTTAATTTCCTATACTTGATAGCAGAGACTATGCAATATTTGTTGTTATTTGTAATATTCAGAAGCATATTTACAATTTTGTTCTTTGATTTGTATTGTTTCATTCATTTCTTAGTTATCCAGTTTTGATATTCAGTTTTGAGACTCAAACTGGTTTGGTACAGAATTGGTGTTAAGGTATCCCAGTCCTTTGTCCTGGCTGCCAGAGGTCTGTCTCTTTCTTTCTTTCTTTCTTTCTTTCTTTCTTTCTTTCTTTCTTTCTTTCTTTCTTTCTTTCTTTCTTTCTTTCTTTCTTTCTTTCTGTAGTTTATTTTTCAAATCTTTTCTCAATTAGGCTTTTATTCTCTGCTCCATATGTGTGAAGTGAGCAGTTGTCCCCTTGTAAAGGGCAGAAATTAACTTTACAGCAACTTGCACTGATTAGTTAGTGAGACTCACGTGGATACATGAAGCTGTCTTATACTGAATTAGATCATTGATCCATCAAGGTTAGTATTGTATACTTACTGGGAGCAGCTCTTGAGGGTCTCAGGTAGAAATTGTTCACATCACCTACTACCTAATCTTTTTAAACTTGAGATGCTGTGGATTGAATCTGAGACCTTCTGCATGCCAACCAGATGCTCTACCACTGAGCCACAGCCCCTCGCCAACACTGTGATGGTAAGAAGATGCCTTATAATGAGTGAAGCCCTTGGTTAATCTCAGCCAATATTGAATATGTGCATTCCCTGGCAGGTCTGAGACATCAGGTATTTTCATTGTCTTGATCTGCTACCTGAGATCTTTTTTTACTCCAGAGATTAAACCTGGGATTTCTGCATGCAAAGCACGTGCTCTACCAGTGACTTTTATGAAGTCAGTCTATGTTGTAATCATTATTTAAGCATCCCTATCGGTGGATGATGCTGTTGCACATCTGAGTGTGGAAAGTGTTCTGAAAGAGTCGACTAACTGTTTAAATGGTTTAAAGAGAGTGATGAGGATGATCAGGGGTCTGGAGACTGAGCCCTACGAGGAAAGGCTAAGGGCCTTGGGAATGTTTAGTTTTGAGAAGAGGAGATTGAGGGGGACATGATTGCTCTCTTTAATATTTGAAAGGCTGTCATTTGGAGGAGGGCAAGGAGCTGTTCCAGTTGGCAGCGGAGGATAGGACTTGAAGCAAAAGGTTTAAATTACATGCAGAAAGGTATCGGCTGGATATTAGGAAAAACGTTTTCACGGTCAGAGTAGTTCAAAGGTGAAATCAGCTGCCTAGAGAGGTGGTTAGCTCCCCTTCACTGACAGCTTTCAAGAAGAGGCTGGATGAATATTTGTCAGAGATGCTTTAGGCTGGTCCTGCAGTGGGCAGGGGGTTGGACTAGATGGTCTGTATGGCCCCTTGTTAGCCAAATTGCCTTAATTTCTTATTAATATGGGGACGTTATGATTATTAACTGGCAATAGGCAAATTAGGGAGTGAACACCATTGTATACAGAGGTCCCACCTTTCCAGTAGTTACCAGTAACAGACACAGAGACTGTATTCAGTAAAATATGGTGTCTTTTACTATAAGATATTTGTCATTCAAACAATACACAAGCACACACACACTTACACAGTACTAGGGAATAAAGATAGATAATAAGCACATTCGCATTATCAGGATATTTGTTGTTTGGGCAATAGTTACCTGTCCTTGCTGATTGAGTTGTTCCAATGGAAGAAGGGAGGGGGAAGAATCAGATATAAGGGACGTGTTCTGAACCGGCAGACACATGTGGCATTCTAGCTGCAGACCAAGAGTCAATGATGGAGGGAGGGTATTGAGATAGCAAGCTGGATGTATGGGGGATAAAGCTTAGATAGGGGTCGTAGTAGAGAGTGGGACCATTTGGTCGGGTGTCACCTTTTATAAGGTGGCATGGGGGGCAGGCTGAGCTAGCCACTTCCCCTTGTGACACCTCCTGTTAGTCTGTCCCATAAAACATACTATTGGCTAGAAGGAAAGGGGGAAGAGAACTAGGGGGTGGTCAATATTGAGAGCTAGTAACTTAATCTGGGGACTGGCACCTGGATGAAAAATAACTGAATCATTGGGCTAGGGCTATTGCCTCTTGATGGCCCTAGCCAGGTCATTGCCAAGCAACCACAGGGAGAGACTCTTGATTATATACAGATTTGCAGGTATCTGGAGGAGGTGGAAAGGAGTTGCCTGTGTGTATCAGATGGAGCTCCTAATAGTGTTTTGAGCTTTCTGTCCTCGTGCCTGCGCATGGCATTGCATTATTAAGGCTAAGGACCTGGTCCATCTCACAACAGGTAAGAGGGCAGGTAACCTTGAAGAACCACTGGAACATCAATGCAAAGGAAGGTTTTCTTCTCTCAGGTGTGCAGTCTCAACTGGCATCATATTGGGTCACCATGTAGCACAGTCCCTAAGCATATCTTTTGCACAGTCCAAGTTTATAACTTATGAGCTATAGTCCATAAGAGCACATTAAGTGCCTTGCAGGGCAACACCCTTCCAACTCTATGATTTTATGATTCTATCTGTGCTGGGGCTGTACTGGGGACCAATGCTCCCTCTAAGCTGTGGAGTCTTGTGAGCAAAAATTCTACTTTGTGAGCTACTGGCATTAAAGTTATGAGTGAGCAATTTGGCTACTGCATAAATTAGTTTGCTCTGGAGTCATCCTTCCTGAGCTAAGACAAAAATGTGTGAACTTGAGGCTAAGAAATTGTGAGCTAGCTCACACTAATTCAGCTTAGAGGGAACACTGCTGGGGACCACTTGGAAGGAGAACATAAGATCAAGTCACAACCAATTCAAGGTGACCCCATCCATGGGATGTTTGAAGCAAGAGAAAAACTGAGGTGGTTTGCCTTTGTCTTCTTCCACATAAGCAATGTGTTCTTCCTGTGCCCAAGACCCCTTCTAGAGATCATGCTGGCAACTAAGCATCCCTCTCAAAAGGAAAGAGTCCCCCCCCTTTCACAGTCTCCTCAACTTGCTTCCTTAGCCTTATGCACTACGTTGCCGCATTTTTCCTGTGAACCGAGGAGTCCCAATGAGCAGCCAGAGCAGATCAGGGCAGCTCAAATACTAAAACCTCCTCTTGTTCTCCTTACAACACAATGGATGGCCAAAAAAAGGGAGTGGAAAAAAAGCTATAAAGCCACTGAGCTGCAACACACCTTGCTCAAGAGAAGGCAGCATGCTATCTGGGTGAGTCATACCCCACCCAGAGGAAGGCAGCATGCTGCCTGGTCATGTTATATCCAGCTTGTGGGAAAGTGGTGCACAGCTCACCTGCATCATGCTCGGCTGCATACTGCCCAGCCTGAAGGAAGGTAGAGCACTGCCTGGGCAGTGTATGATAGAGCACTGTATGATACCAAAGGAAATAAATTAAGGAAATAAATGAATAATATAAATCATGTATGACTTTACATCACATAAGGCTCCAAATATTTCTCAAATATACACCAGTATTCAATACATGAAATACATGAACTGCAATAAATAGGCTAGAGATTTAAAGCAATATCTAACATTTACTAGTTGACACTCTCAAAAGAAATACTTCACAGATTCTAAGTTCACAATTTCAATGGACTGAAGAACATGATCTTCAAACGTCCATAAAGCAAGTACATAAAGATAAACAATATAAAGTATATTGCAATCAGCAAGTAGATCCAGTCCTTAAGACTTGAGACATACATCAAGAAATAGGCTGCAGTCAACTCATCCTCCAGATTATTCAATGAGTTTTCAATGCCTTCATCAGGACTGCAAATGGGTTCAGACACTCAGGATGTTCCTTTGAACACAGGGCTGCAGCCTGGGTTGCTTTTTTAGCACCTGGGTGAGTGTCCCTTGACACAGGTCTGAATCAGATCAATTTGGCAAGGGGTAGCACCTAGAGATCCCAGTGTTACCTGATTCAGGTACTCAGGATGTTCCTCTTGCAACACAAGTGTGAGTTGCCTTTGCCTCAGTATCAATTTTTGGGTTATTACTTGGCAGAGCCTGGCTGACAAGAGGTCATCAGTTCACAGCTTTGGTACCCATTCTTTTGAACTGGTAGCGGCTTCAACAGCTGTTCAGCTGCAGCTGTCAAGGCAAGCTATCCAGAGGATTGGCAGGGGGCACTCCGAAACCTCAAATGGATCAGATGATCCACGACCTTTCATTTCTTGCAGGTGTAGGCATATCAGGGAACCCAATCAGGGTGCTGGTGATGGGCCATTCAATTATCTTTTGGGTGAGCTTTCTGTGAGATGGGGAAGGAGTTGGACCAGTATCTCCTGGCCAGAATACAATGATGTGGACTGCAAGGAATATTATGGAACCAAGTTCTGAGAGAAGGTAGTCATCCTGACATCCTTGTCCTGCTCCTGGGTAAGAACTACTGGTCTGGTCAGAGGGAATGGCATTGACTTGGAGAATTCTTAGGGATTTTTAAAAGAAGGATAAAGATTCATGTCTGGGGATCATTGGTTTGGAATGGTTTCTTGAAGAGGAGAATCTGGTTGGAAGCCCTGAAGTCTGATCGAACTGAGAGTACTAGAAGCAAGGTCAAGGCTGACATCGACCAAGACCAGGGCGTTTTCTTTGGCAGCTCCAACCTGCTGGAACGAGCTCCCTGGCGAGATCAGGGCCCTGCGGGACCTCTCACAGTTCCGCAGGGCCATGAAAACGGAGCTTTTCTGGCAGTCATTTCAATAGGAGCTGTACTTTATCAGCTAAGCCCTGTGCTGAACTAGAGCTAGAAGCTACCTAGAATGGTATCCACCGCTGATTGTGTTCATGAATGCATTTTATTATACTGTACTGCCATTGATATATTAACGGTCTTATGTCATGTTTTATGTATTTTATTGTGATGTATCTTATTTTATTGTTTTTTATGTAAGCCGCAATTGTAGGGCAATTTTAGATGGTGGAAGTTCATGTATACCCCACAGTTCCATCCAGTATGATATGCTTCAACTCTAAAGGGATGATGGTGTGCATCTTTCTACTGAGGGCTGCTTCATCTATTTGCCTGATCTATGTCAGGGCCTGTGCAACATTAGAGTCAGCAAGTAGGGCAAATGGAGCAAGAAGTGTTAAGCTACGCTAACCTCCTTGTATGGTGGGCTGATCACAACAGACAGGGATGACTGAAAAGTACCCTGAGGCATTGGCATGTCTGGAACAGCGTATCTGTCAAGTTCCACAGCAAGTAACTCTTCACACACGTTTCCTAAAAAGCATTATGCTTTATTAGTGTACAAGACTGGTACCATGTCTACAGGATTATTGTTAGGAATAACTAGAAGGCGGGAACATCCCAATACATATAGCTGGGCAAGGCAACTAGCTAATCAAATGAACTTCGAGCGCGCGCGAGGAAAGACTCCCGGCGGGAGATTACATAATGAGCGGGAGAGTCATGGGATATCCTGAGAGCAGAAAGATTCACACAAAATGTGGACCGCAAGCCCTCCCTACCTCACAAGGCCAGACTGATAACGGTGTCTAGCTCCCACGGTCTCCCTGGCATGTTTACTGCAAGCTGCTGAGCTGCAAGCAAGCGGGAACAGGGAAGGGCAGAATACACATAAATGGCAGCTAGCTGACAGTATCACTGGCTGTCTGGCAGGATGTGACTAGGAAGGAGTGCCCTTGGTGCTGAGCAACATCTTTCCAAACCTTGTAGTGGCCATGCAGCACATCAAGGGAGGGGGCTGGGGCTGGGCATCTCTTGGCACACTGCATATAGGCAATGATAAACAAGGTCAATGGAGGACGCTGGCTGAATTTGGAGTCAGGATGGGTCTTCCCAACAAATATGTTAGCATGTTTAATAGTATGATGTAGATCACTTTGTTTAAATAAACTAGTTAAATCCAAGCTGTTGTCTCATGTCTTTATTTGTGTGATACCTGGGGAAAGTCCTTGAACTTGGAATTCCATTGAAATCAAAAGACGTGTTTTGCACTTGCACTAGCATTTCTTTTTTTTTTAAAGCCCCCAAGGGGGATTTTCTTTATTTTTTTTTAACAACTACAAAAACTACTACAGAAAAACAGGGAGGGAACTACATATACGGGATAAAGAAAAAGAAACCCACATCTAACTAAAACCCCAAGAAAGAAGATCTTCATTAGCTAAGTTACATTTAACCTTCTTCTCTAATTAGCATTGAACACACTGAGTCATCTTTGACAATATCTTTTCTTTTCTATATTTTCCTCCCCTCCCTGTCTAGCCACAAAAACCCTCCCCAGCCATCCCTCTTCATCATCTTCTCAGGCACAAATTAGAGTCCTTCAGCCTTTTTACTTCTCTCTTCCACGCCTTTTCCGGAGTTTATAAGGACTCTTTGGGCCGGCCGCCCCCTTTTTATCCAGTGAGTCCTCTCCGGAAGAGTCAGAGTCCAGCTCGCCACTAGACTTGCTGTCCTCTTCTTTTTGTTCCTCCTCTGTTGTCCCCAGCTGAATCTTCAAAAATTCTTTTGCTTTTAAGGCAGAATCAATCTTCTCCTTTTTATCTTTCATCTTGAAGGCGACTCCTTCCGGATACAGCCATTTATATCCAATTTGGTTTGTCTGAAGAAAAAGCACCAGTTCCTTGTACTTCTTTCTACACTGCCTCACTTCAAATGGAATGTCTTTGAGTGTTCTGACCACATTTTCTCCCACTCTCAAGGGAGTTCCAGACACCGCTTTCAGAATTGTATCCCTCACATGCCTCTTAGAGAATCTCACAACAATTTCCCCTGGCAGATTATTCTTTTTTATATATCCAGAATATGATCTATAGACCACATCCATTTCGTTTAGCAATAGCTCTGGACTCATTTCTGCCACTGGGGCTAGCAGTTCACACATCAATTCTCTGAGGCTCTCTCCTTGATTTTCTGGTATGCCCTGAAAGCGAAGAACCAAGTTGACCTTATCCATTTGTACTTGCAGCATATGGTCTTCCAAGGATGATGTCTTCTCTTCCAGCTTTTCCACCTTCTTTTTAACTTTTTTCGTGGTTGCTGTCACCTCCTTTATTTTTTCAGCATCCTGCTTCATGACTTGGATCATTTCTCCCATCTGCGTTTGAGTTGCAGTGATGCCTTCTGTCATCTTTACCATCTGTTCTTTAAAAGTATTCAGCTGCTCCAACAGAGGGCGCATACATTCAGCTACAGCTTTGGCTGTCTCGCTAGCCACTTCCGTCCGAGGACTCTCTGGTCCCTTTGTTTTAAGAAGTCTGTCCTTGTCCTTCTTCCCCGCCATTTTATACAATTGTTTACTTTTTCTGAATTGCAAGAAAGTCTCTGGATATGCGCCTAAATGTTAAATGGCTCTCGGGTAAGTGCTTCTAGACAGGTCTCGCTGTCTTTTTCTTCTGCTCCCCCCCCTTTCCGCGTATTTCAGTCCATTTATAGGTATCCCCCCCACCCTTCGCCTCCTCCGTTTAGCTTTAGGGGTCTGGGGAGCTTCTTTAGTTAGACCATCGCTTAATATTGACTCATGTTCATTGCGGGTCTTCTGACCTTGTTCTTTTTTCGTTTAAAACGCTGGATCTTCTTCGCTTGCCCCGGCCAGCGTTGCTTGTGCCGTACGGCTCCACAGCCGAAGGATCCACTGGAACAAAGAAGCGTCTCGATTCTTGGGCATTCCGCCCTTGAAGAGGCCGCCTCTTTAAAGTTCCCTGGCCCCTGGACTCTCCCCCGAGCCCTGGGGGGGTCCACGATCCTGTGTGGCCCCTTCCCCCGGCTGTAGCACAGACCTATCCCAGGAGGTCCGGGAGATAGGTCCGCAAGCGCGCCGCCATCGACTGGAAGTCCTGCACTAGCATTTCTGATGGAAGCATACTGACTCAGCTCCACTTCACCTTCAGTATGTATGTTTCTAGCATATGATGGTGCACACCATGTCTACATCAGTACATACCAGGGTGGTGCTAAACTGGCATATTTCCTAATTCACTGGTTTATCCAGAAATTATGCCAGCATATCTTTGAATTACATTGTCATGGGACTTAATTTCTATTTTGAAAAGATTACGGAAGGAGTTCAGGATTGCACCTTTAGTCACAAATCTCCCATATCACTTAGTTCCTGGTTCTTTTGTATTCTATAAAACTACCTCTGTGCTCATCTCCCTTATAAATAAAAGCCAAATGGTGGTGGCACTTCTCTAGAACAAAATCAGTTCGCTCCAAAATCAGTTCGCTCTCTGATCTTTCATTCAGAGGGTCTCCCTATCCACTGGCTGCTTTGCCTGAGTCCTGCCTCCAACATTCTAAATATTTTGCTGTTCCTCCACCCCCATAGCCAGTCAGAACAGAGGTTATTTGCATATGCAGCCTCATTGGCCTTTGCCTCGGAACACAGAGGTCATTTGCATATGCGACTTGATTGGCTTTTGCCTCTAACATTCTAAACAGTTTGCTGTTCTGAGGTAAAATGTGTCCAATCTCCAGGTGAGGGCTGGAGATCGCTCAGAATTACAACTGCTTTCCAGATGGCAGAGATCAGTTTCCTTGGATAAAATGGTGGGCTCTGTATCCTTCTATGCTGCTGAGGTGGCCCCCATGACAGCCAATGTGACGTAGCAGTCAGGGCTTCAGAGCACAGGAGAGGCTGCAGGTGTGTGGGGGTGGAAAGCTGAAGAGTGAGGGGGAAATAAAGGTACCGATAGGTTGATGATTGGCTGGGAAAGAGATAGGGTTGCCAACTCCAGGTGGGAAATTCCTGGAGATGTGAGGGATGGAGCCCAGAGAGGGTGAGGTTTCAGGAGGCATGGGACCTCGGACAGATATAAAGCCATAGACTCCATCCTCCAAACCAACCATTCCCTTCTGGGAAACCATTGTTGCCAATCTCCAGGTGAGGGCTGGAGATCACTCAAAATTACAACTGTTCTTTGGGTAGCAGAGATCAGTTCCTCTGGAGAAAATGGTGGACTCAGTGTCATTATACCCTGCTGAGGTCTCCACAGCAAATTGACACTGAGCGTCCAAGGCCAGGGCACCCGCCCAGAGCCTCTTTCTAGAGCTCGTTGCATTTATTTCCACAACGGGCCTTTTTCATAGTAGTACTATAAAACATACATGTAAACAGCAGATGACACATACAATTTTGAACTTAAATTAACTTCCAATTCTTTGCCATAAATAGATGTTCAAAATGACTTTTCTCTACAGCACCTGCAAGCCCTGTACAAATGAATTCACTGCTGTTCTTTTTGCTTGCAGAATAGCATTTCATTGCAGCCACCTGCTAAGTTAACGATATAATGTTGATTGTATTAGTTTACAACTAAGCACATAATCATATAAACATTGCATTTTGAAATGCATCCAGCACACCAAACTATAGATTACTGCAAGGATGTGTCAAATTGTTTCAAAGAACCCCAGAGTCAAGCACCACTGCCCTGAAAATTAATTAACATAGATAAGCAACTGTTTGTAATATTCTCTATATTAGTGACTCAAGATGATGCCAGACCCTTCATCCTAAAGTTAGGTATACCATTTGAAATGTCACACCAATTGAAAATTGTTTAATAATTCGATTAAATGACAATAATGTATCACAGATTTTAGCACACTTAACATTGCATGGGATCGTAGTCTAAGACTTCACTTTTGTGATAGCACTAGTAGTGTTGCATTTTTGTAAAAAGTGAATATGCTACTTAGCCCTGAGGAGTTACTGGGAGGGGGTGTGCCAGGTCATCCACTGTTGTTTAGAAATGGAGGTGGGATGGATCACATTGTGCAATTGCCATTCTTGGACCACCTAGCCTGGACTGTGAGGGCACTGGAAGATCACTAGACTGAGCTCCAGCTTGAACCATTTGTAAGTACAATGTATGCACAGTTAAGCCACATGTATTCCTGGCCTGCACTTCCAAAGAACATTCTTGATTAATGGAATTTTTGGTCACAGCACTGTGGAGCTTAGAGGGAACATTGGTGTCAACAACTGTTGGAAACAAAACAATGGCCCAATGCTCAATTTACATCCCATTTCCAAAAAAAAGGAGACATCAAAGACTGCAGCAGCTATTGGACCATCACATTAATTTCTCATGCAAGTAAAGCGATGCTCAAAATCTTACAACAGGGGTTGTTACCATATATGGCATGAGAAATGGCAGATGTTCAAACTGGATTCAGAAAAGGAAAAGGCACTCTGCTCTGGTTATATGTCACCTAGAGTATTGTGTTCAGTTTTGGGTACCACAATTTAAGAAAGATATAGACAAGCTGGAATTTGTCCAGAGGAGAGCAACGAAGATGGTGAGGGGTCTGAAGACCAAGTCCTATGAGGAAAGGTTGAAGGAGCTGGGTATGTTTAGTCTGGAGAGGAGACAACTGATAGGTGATATGATAACCATCTTCAAGTACTTGAAGGGCTGTCATATAGAGGATGGTACAGAGTTTTGTTCTGTTGCCCCAGAAGGTTGGACCAGAACCAACAGGTTAAAATTAAATCAGAAGAGTTTTTGGCTAAAAATTAGGAAGAAATTCGTGACAGAGCGGTTCCTCAGTGGAACAGACTTCCTCGGGAAGTGGTAGGCTCTCCTTTGGAGGTTTTCAAACAGAGGCTAGATGGCCATCTGACAGCAATGCTGATTGTGTGAACTTAGGCAGATCATGAGAAGGAGAGGGAAGGGTTGCCTCAGTATTTAGTGCTTGTGGCCCTTTCTTACATGCCCAGGGAAATGCAGGAAGCAATTTTTCTCCAGGCCGGTTTGTCCAGAGATCCCGGAGGCTTTTTGTCATCTTCTGGGCATGGAACAGTGGTCACTGGGTGTGTGGAGGGGGAGATATTTGTGAATTTCCTGCCTTGTGCAGGGGCTTGGACTAGATGACCCTGGAGGTCCCTTCGAACTCTATGATTCTATGACTCTAGAGACTATATTGCAAAGTTACATTAGTTACTAGAGCATAGGAGAGAATTTCAGAATACAATTATATTGTTTTTTATAGATTGCAGCAAAGCTTTTGACTGTGTGCATCATGAAAACCTATGGTTGGTTTTAAAGGAAATGGGTGTGCCAAAGTATCTGATTATTTTGATGTACAATGTATACTCTGGACAAGAGGCCACTGAGGAAAAAATATGAAAAAAACAGGATGGTTTCCAATCGGCAAAGGTGTCAGACAAGGATACATTTTACCCCCCTGTGTGTTCAATCTATATGCAGAACATATCATAAGGAAAGATGGATTAGATTTAGGTCACTTCTGCACTGTCATTTTTGTCACTCGTTTGTCCCTATTGCTTCAGGGTCCGTCCCCCCCCCATGTGTTTTGCTCTCTCTAATAGTCCCAGATGGAGCACAACACATGTGGAAAGAGGGGAGGGCAAAGCAATAAGAGGAAACGAGTGACAAAAAATGAGAGTGCGGAAGTGGCCTTAGAGGAAGGTGGAGTGGAAATTGGTGGAAGGAAGGAACATTAACAATTTGAGATACTCAGATGACCCCACATTACTGGCTGAAAAAAGTGAATACTTGAAAGGATTCTTGGTGATGGCTAAAGTAGAAAGTGCCAAAGCAGGATTACAGCCGAATGTCAAGAAGACAAAAGTAATGACTACTGGGGAATTACAACTTTAAGGTTGATGATGAAGAAATTGAAATTGATCAAGACTTTCTAGTCCTTGGCTCCAACATCAACCAAAAGGGAGACTGCAATTAAGAAATCAGAAGGAGACTGGAGAGGGCAGCCATGAAGAAGATGGAAAAGACCATCAAGTGTAAGAATGTGTCACTGGTGACCAAAATCAAGTCAATTCATGCCATAGCATTGTAGAGGACAATTCAAAGGTTCAAGTGATTTTCTATTGATTATTGTTGATTTCCAGGAATCTTTGGGAGAGTTTCTTTGGGGCTCTCCTGGAGAATTAACAAACAGTTTAAATCAGTAAGCACAGTTGTAAATAAAACAGATGTTTTAAAACAAACTTAATTGACATTTTCCATTCCTTGCTTCAAAGAAAAGGATTTTTTTTAACTGCAGGTGTTTCTGTCCCTGGCAACTTAGCCAATTTTCAATTAGGACATACTTTTTACCTTTCATAAGTGAAGATTTATGAGAACCTCTCTATTTCAAAGAGTGAGTTCAGAAGTTCATTTCAGCTTCTGAGTTTTAATAATTTTAGGCTGCAGTCACACAGAACAGAAGCCACACAAGTGAGACAGAAAACAGGCGGAGTTTCCGGGCGTGATCTCACCAGCACATCTGGGAAGCGTAGCACTCCCGTGGCACAACTGAGGCTTCCAGCCGAAACTGCGTGGCAAAAAACTAGTACCTCAGAGGTACTAGTTTCCGGAAACTGCGGGGCAAGAGCGGGTGTCTGATCGCATTTCCGGTGCCATCTGGCGCCCGCCCATGTCCCCTTGCAAATAAGGTGGGGTTTTTTTGTCCACGTCTCTGTGGATGCACACACGTACCCAACGGAGCATGCGCATTCGTCGTGTACACACAAAAACAAAACAGTTTGCCGTGGCGCGTGCTTCTTCGTTGCGTGCCGGCTTGTCCTGTGATCAGCACCTCTCCCTTGCCATGGAACCTCCATGGTACCTCCACAGGACCTCCACAGGAGGTCTGATCGAGTAACTGCGCAGTAGTTTGCCCCAGGGCAAACAGCCACGCTTCTCCCCCGCAGTTTCCTGCCTGTGTGACCAGGGCCTTAGATAGGCTTAGAGTGTTGTAACATATAAATATTGAACTATTGGAATCTATAAGCAATATGTATACCCTTATTATAAGCAATATGTATATCCTTATTATAAAGCGCTGTTCGTGCCCATGCACTCCCACAGCCTTTGGCCTTCCCTACTGCCAGTCAGAACGAGGTCCCTGGCCACCGGTTGTATGGCCTTCGTCCTGCCCCTCCTTCCACCCACAGACAACCCACCCAGCATCTCGGCTGCAGTGAGCTGAGAGCTGCTGGATGGGCAGGATGCTTAGCTGGCTACAGCATTCACAGGCCAAGCCCCACGGGAGCCAGTGCTGGCTTCCTCCCACTGTTGCCCCCATGAGGAGTCCCTTGCTCACCGCTGCCCCACCATGACATGCGGCACTTATTCGAACAGCCGATGGGGAAAGGGATGAGGCCAGGCCCTTGAGTGGGCAGGGGGAGGAACGAGACCAGCCGGCTTGGCCCACTGGTGCCTTGAGCGGGCTGTGGGGAGAGGGATGCTAGCCCCCATGGCCCACCGGGCCCTCAAGCAGGCGGGGGGACGAACGAGCCCACCCACCTTGCACTGCCGCTGCCTCAAGCATGTGGCAGGGGGAGATGTAAGGACAGCCGCCTTGCCTACCGCCACCTTGTGTGGGCCATGGGGAGACAGATGAGCCCAACCGGCTTGGCACACCAGGCCCTCAAGCAGGCGGAGGGAATGAGCCTGGCTGGATTGACCCACCGCCCCCTTGGGCGTGCACTGGGAGAAGGGACAAGGCCAGCCACCTTGCCCCACCAGGACCTCGAACATGTGGGGGGCAGCGAGACCCACCGGCTTCACCCGCTGCCACCTCGAGTGTAGGGAGGGGGGCCACCAGGCTGTCCAGCTTGGTCCGCCGGCACCTGAAGCGCACATATATATGTGGCCCCGGTCACACGGAGCATTAGGCATGCTAGAGAGATGGAAGATAGGTGGATTTTCTGGGCGCAATCTCACCACCACATCTGGGAAGCTTAGAGCTCCTGTGGTGCACCCGAGGCTTCCCGCTGCAGATGTGAGGTAAAAAACCAGTACCTCGTGTTGGAAATGTATGTGTTTACAAGGTCTGATTCAGTCATTATAGGGTTAACTTGTATTACTAGTTTGCTATTGTTTAGACTGACCTGGAAGGGATACCTGGCACTAAGCCAATGGGGAATTAGCCCGGGAAAAGTAGCTTCTACTGTGATACAGATTGGTCATTTGTTTCAAGTGACTTCCTTTCTAGGGGTCAGGAAGAAGGAGAAATCTCCATTAGTATCTGTGTGCTTGTCTTGAGTAGCAGCTTAGAAATGTAGCTCTTAGTGTTATGTTGATTTGTAGTAATCCCGTGAACCCTTTACCCTTAGTAATAAAGGTTTTTTAAAAGCAAAGAAATCTCTTCTTTCCAATAGAGCAAGATCCATCAAATAGTCTGAGTATTAAACAATTTTTGACTATTTTACAACACCTCGGAGGTACTAGTTTCCGGAAATTGCGGGGCAAGGGTGGGCATCTGATCGCATTTCCGGTGGAAGTTCCGGTGCCCGCCCATGTCCCCTCACAAAAAGGGTTCCCCCCCCAAGTCTCTACAGATGCACACAAGCACCAAACAGAGCATGCACACATTTCAGGTTTTTTTTTTAAAAAAACACAACCCCGTTTGCCGCGCCGCTCGGCTTCTTTGCCGCGTCCTGTGATCGGCACTTCACTCGACGGGACCTCAACCCAACGCCTGATCGTGCAGTCGCGCGTTAGTTTGCTCCGGGGCACACAGCCACCCCCCCCCCGCATTTTCCTGCCCGTGTGGCCGAGACCTATGTTTGCCTTTTCAGCCTATTTTTAAAAAGAAAACACTTTGTTTGTATTTTAATTGGAATAACAGAAAGCACCATGATAATTAATTGTCAAAGCTCATCCTTTATTCCACAGGAACTAGAAAATAATTGGTCAAGATGTTTTTATACACTTAAAACTGACCTGGCAATGATCCACAAGATAAGTTAAAAGGATGTCAAAATTAATAGGGTTGCATAAAAGTTCAGTTGTATTTTCCATGCAAAATAGATCTAAGTTTTTAAGGGTGCTTTTTTGGCAAAGAATAATTGTTAAAAGGTAAATGTCTCTGAATGTTTATAGCTGAGAATGAAAGCTTATGGATAAAATGTTTCTGCAGAAAACTAGTTAAGGTTTCAATTTTCTAATAAAGAATTGTGTTTAAAGCTAACAAGAGCAAAAGTTGGAAAATGACCAAGAGCTGACCAGGTGTCTGTGGAAAGCCCAGCCGAAATAGAAGACATTAATCAAGGACAGGTCAGCTAAAGAAACTAATTAAAAGGGTCAATTAAAAATGCAGAACTTGTATTATAAAAGGGTGACTCCTGCTGGTTAAAGTAAAATAACATATCTTGACGAAATAAGGAAATTTAAAAGTTTAAATATTCTGTAAAAATTCCCTGATGAACCAAAAATGAAGAATAATGTGTAATACAATGTATCTACAAAAGCTTTATGCCATAGGCTACTTTGAAACACTAAAAGAATGCATGTAAAGGGTTTAATGCTCTAGAACAGGCATGTCCAACTTCAAACAGGTAGTGATCTATTTTTTCAGGCCAAAAGGGCCGGTGATCTACCACCATGAAAATAAAGTTTCGAATTAGTTTCAGATTAGATTTTAACCCACTAAAGTTGGGTTCCACCGCCCCCCCCATTGATAATGCACCTTCTGTCACCTTCTGCACCAATAATCAAATACCACCAAACAATCATTTAAAAAACCCCAAATGCCTGTCCAGCAAACCAAGTGGGGCTGGTGATCTACCTCTGACCCCTCCGCGATCTACTGGTAGATTGCAATCTACCTGTTGGACATACCTGCTCTAAAATGTCATTGTAATCATATATGTTTTCATATTTTTGTATACCCTTAGTGAAAATAAGCCTATAAAATGCTTTAAGAATATGTTATACTTTTATATGCATGTATTAATGTAAAAGAACCATTTTTGTAATGAAAACATCTAAGTTTTGTACTAAAAAATGAACTCAGCCCGAGAGTTCATTTAAAGGTGAAAGGAGATTTGTAGGCAGCCAAAGAAAATGAACAGATCTATAAATCAATATAACAAGACAAGCACCTGCATTGTAGAGTTGGGACGCAGCCAAGTAACATCCTGTTTGTCAAATATGTGATTGATGACTGACCAGACAAAGAAATCTGAACTGAGCATGTCTAAATGATGTCAACAATGATGTAAACTTGGGAGGAGCAAGAAAAGTATGTCTGCTCCCTGTATTTGCTCACTGAACATCCACGCTGAATTTCTTTGCTGTGAGATGTTCCTTATTCAAATAAATCTCATTTTTTTACCCTTTATTGCCTAGAATAGTTTATTTAACTATGTGGTTTATTGGCGAGCCACACAAGTGAGAAAGACCTTAGTGGCCTCAGGGCTTTGGCATTAGCATTCTCCATTACTATGTATGGGTATGAAAGTTGGACAATGAAGAAAGCTGACAGGAAGAAAGCTGCTGTGAAATGTGGTGTTGGAAGAGAGTTTTAAAGATACTGTGGACTGCCAAAAAGACAAATAAGTGGATTCTAGATCAAATCAAACTTGAACTGTCCCTAGAAGCTAAAATGTCTAAACTCAGGGTATCGTATTTATTCATTTACTAGCAGTAAAGCCCGTTGTGAAAGCAATACAACGAGATCTAGAAAGAGGCTCTGGGGCAGTGCTCTGGCTTTGGGCAAACAGTGTCATTTTGCTGTGGTGACCTCAGCAGGGTATAATGACAGAGTCCACTGTTTTCTCCAGAGGAACTGATCTCTGCTACCTGAAGAGCAGTTGTAATTGTGAGTGATCTGTAGCCCTCACCTGGAGATTGGCAGCAATTGTTACCCAGGACAAAATGGCTGGTTTGGAGGGTGGAGTCTATGGCAGTGTACCTGTCTGAGGTCCCACCCCTCCTCAAACCTCACCCTCTTCAGGCTCCATCCCTCAAATCTCCAGGAATTTCCCATCTGGAGTTGGCAACCCTATCAGGACTGGCCCCAATGTGTTTTCTCCCAAAGGCCAAAGTAGGTGACAGGACCAAGCTTAGTTGCCTACCAACAGGCACTGAGGGGAAAGTAGGATTGCCAGCTCTAAGGAGGGAAATACCTGGAGGTTTGGGGGGTGGATTCTGTAGAGGGCAGGGCGACGGAGGCATCGGCCTTCTGTCGCCCGCCTTATTTGCCCCTTTGACTTCAGCTGACTTCTGCCCTCCCTTCTGCAGAGCAGTTGTAATACTGAGTGCTCTCCAGCCCTCACCTGGAGATTGGCAGCAATGGTTCCCTATGTGGGACTGACTGGTTTGGAGGGTGGAGTCTATGGCAGTGTACCTGTCTGAGGTCCCACTCCTCCTCAAACCTCACCCTCTTCAGGCTCCATCCCTCAAGTCTCCAGGAATTTCCCATCTGGAGTTGGCAACCCTATCAGGACTGGCCCCAATGTGTTTTCTCCCAAA
>NW_015175483.1:118225-125673 GCF_001447785.1 Gekko japonicus
GTTTTCAAGAAAAGCAAAATTTATTTCAAAGCGTTGAAGACATACTCAAACACGTTCTTTGTTAGAACTGGGGATACACAGTTAGGTCAAGCATAATAAAAGAAATTCAAACAGATACAGATCCAATGAATAGCATTCCCGCTGGCGGGCTAATGAAACGGTTGCGCGCCAGACATCCGGCCGCAGGGTCCGTTTCCCCCCACCCAACCCCACTCACTCCAGGGCCGGCGACTGGAGGTGCAAGCCTCCGGCTGCCGGGGCCGTTTTCACCCTCCCCCACTCCAGGACCGGAGACAGGAGGCAGAAGCCTCCGGTCGCCTGCTCCCTTCCCCTCCCCCACCACCCACTCCCAACAGGCACTGAGGGGAATGTAGGGTTGCCAGCTCTAAGGAGGGAAATACCTGGAGGTTTGGGGGGTGGATTCTGTAGAGGGCAGCATTGGGCGGGGGGGGGCGGAAGGACTCAGCAGGTATAATGTCATAGGGTCTACCCTCCAAAGCATCCATTTTCTCCAGGGGAACTGATCTCTGTCATCTGGAGATCAATTGTAGCAGTGGGAGATCTCCAGGTCCCACCTGGAGATTGGCAATCCTAGGGGGAAGTCAGCTGCACAGCAGGGGGTTGAAGAGAATGGTTTGATGGCTGCTGGGCCAAGATTGGCAACAATAGTTCCCCAGGAGCACCATCGTAAATGCACCAAACAATTCCTAAAGATTTTCCAAAACACTACTCTGTTGATAAATTGCAACACTTTGAAGTAGCACCAAAGCTTTAAGATCTCTCCAGCTGTCACCTGGAGACTGGCAACAGCTTGTCTGGAGTGTGCGCAGTATGGCATTGTATCTGTCTGAGGTCCCCCTCTTCCTCCTCCTCCTCAGATCCCACCCTCAGCAGGCTTCATCCCTAAAATATCCTGGAAGTTTCCAACCTGGAGTTGGCAACCATCAGCCAACCTTTATCTGCCTGTCTGTCTTAAGTTTTACAACCCCACCACACACACAGCCTCTGCCTAGGGAGCAGCTGACATCATTCTCCTCTCCCAACTGAAAATTCCAACTGCCTTGCGGGGGGGGGTGTGAGTTTGAGGTGTGGAATGGAGTGTGGTCCAATCAGCTTCCATATGCAAATGACCTTGGAATGCTGGGCGGGACTGCACAAAGCAGCCAATCAACCCAGCTATTGTCTTCTGAGTGGCAGTTTTTCCGGCCTAACACTAAAGGCGGGCATTTTAGAACTTTGGCACCCACTATTCAATTATATATAAGGAGAGATTTATTTTTCATATTTGTATCCCACCCTCCCCAATGGGCTCAGGGCGGCTCACAAGGGCAAAGTACATCCATGTAATGATTAAAACATATAATACATAATAAAAACATCCAACATTATTAAAAACAACAGTGCTCAATCAGTTATTAATATTGTGACTCCAAGATGGAGTCTTTGTACTTTGGTCCCACTACAAGAAGACTAGAGTCTCTGGAAAAGTCAATAATGCTAGAAAAAGTTGAAGGCAGCAGGAAAAGAGAAAGACTCAATGTGAGATGGATTGACTCAACCAAGGAAGCCATGGCCCTTAATTAGCAAGCAGGGACAAAAAAGGGAAGGAAAATTAGCAAGACCTGAACAAGGCTGTTAATGATAGGATGTTTTGGAGGTCATTAATTCAGAGAGTCAACATAAGTCAGAGTGACTTTATGGCATATAACACATACATAGCCCTGTTGCATTATTTATTGGATGTCTCACCTTATTGCTTGCATTGATTTACATTGTAACCTGCCTTGAGTCTTAGTGAGAAAGACAGACTACAAAAATGTAAATAAATAAGTAAATGAGCAGTGTAATACATTACTAAAAGCAGCCACACATTAAATGACCTAAGAAATTATTAAAGAGAAGCAGTTCATGCATGTGGTAAGACTCATAGAGGAATATCCATCAAAGAGTAAGTGACTACAGCTACCACTATAGAAAAATGCCACTCTATTTGCTGTGATTTGTCTTGTCTGCATGGGTAGCTAATGGTGCAAAAAATGTTTTGTTTAAAATGGAGAATACATGCCAAACTCTTGTCTACAAGCTGGACCTTGCAGGCTGGGGCTGTGGGTTCATCTGTATATTTCAAAAGTTCTGAAAATAAACTCCAGTGAGTCCTTTGAGGTAAGTTTCAACTGCTGTTTGTGTGTGTGTTTTGAGGAAATCCATATTGAAAGCACATGTGCAAGAATTTTAGCACAAAAGTCCAAAATTATTTCTAAATGTATTCATTTTTTCATGAATAGGTAATTGGCATCTTAACGTTTTTATGCATGCTTAATAGCCCCCCCCCCTTCTGGGTAGAAAAGGTGACTATAATGAATAGTGCTGTCCCTAAATGTACCATTTCAGCTGTCAAGTGGCTTTTAAATGGTGGGATTTCTTTACAAGTACTTATTCATTCCAATGCCATTTTCCTTTCTCCTGCACCAAAGCTTCAACAGACTAACCTTGCCAAATATCTATAACATAAATCGGCCATCTCCTTATAATTAATTGAAGAATGTTTAACTACCTGCAACCCAGCTTTGTGAAGCACTTTTCCACTTTGTTTTTAGACAGTGCTGACTTGATGTGCCAAAATTAGCCTTCTTGTGAATTCCCAAGGGAGATTATGCTGGGAGGCTAAACAAAAACAACAATTTGTAGATTTGATTGGCACCTGTCAACTGCCTCTCAAGAAAAATTGCCAGCATAATATGCCACCAGAATAGATCATTTCAGGTTGATATTTACTTCAGTTGGAAAACGGAAAGAACTGAATCAACCTCTTGTTTTTCCTGTGGAGTTGATTGGTGCCCTTATTTAAAAAGTCAAGCAAAATTAGGTTTCATACACACACAAAAAGATTTGATGAAATCAGTTCAATCTGATATAAACCTAAAGTGTACATTAATTAAATAGAAATACAGTAGTTGTGTAGGATTATGCCGACCCCTGCAATTCATATTAAAATACATTGGTTTGTAAAAAATGATACTAGTAATCCAGTGCACAAACATACACAAGCACAATGCTACAAGGGTGAAAAAGCCCTACATAGATGTCCAATTTTTCCCTTTCTTAAATCACTTTCATATACAGTATAATTACCTTTCTCTGAATAGCCAGGGAGAAATCAAAATATTTTGATATTCATAGATTCCCAATCGATGGAAGAGTTGATAAAGTAAACACAGTCAATTCAAGCAAATAAAGATTTCAGATAGGTATTATTCAGCTACTGTTTGCAAGATAAGGTGGTTATCTGATAATATTTTAACAGAGAAGTTATGCAATTATATCTATTTGTGTGAGGATTTATAATCAGTTCTTTGCATGAAATAATTTCTGTGACTTTTCCAGAACCATTGAACCATTTTCCCCCACGAAGAGGTATGATAGCCCCGATTTTTCTTCTCTGTGAGGCAGATTTTCCCACCAAGATGCTGTTCCCTGCTCTGACTGAGCAGCCTCCTAGAGCCAGTTTGGTGTAGTGGTTAAGTGCACAGACTCTAATCTGGGAGAAGCGGGTTTGATTCCCCACTCCTCCACTTGCACCTGGCTGGATGACCTTGGGCAAGCCATAATTTTGGCACAGCTGCTCTTGAAAAAGAGCAGATTCTGTCAGAGTACTCTCAGCCCCACCTACCTCACAAGGTGTCTGTTGTGGGGAGGGGAAGGGAAAGGAGTTTGTAAGCTGCTCTTAGACTCCTTTGGGTAGTGAAGTACGGGGAATAAATCTAATCTCTTCTTCTTCTTCTAGCGTATTTGAATTATAGAATTACTAGGAGAAAAGCCCGTTACAGAAATTAATGCAACGAGCTCTAGGAAGAGAACATAAGAAGAGAAGAAGAGAGAAGAAGAAGAGATTGGATTTATACCCCGCCCTTCACTTGGAGTCTCAGAGCGGCTTACAAACTCCTTTCCCTTCCCCTCCCCACAACAGACACCCTGTGAGGTGGGTGGGGCTAAGAGAGCTCTTGACAGAAACTGCTCTTTTTCAAGGACAGCTGTGCCAGAGCTTGTGACTGACCCAAGGTCACATCAGCAGGTGCAAGTGGAGGAGTGGGGAATCAAACCCGGTTCTCCCAGATTAGAGTCCGCACACTTAACCACTACACCAAAGAACATAAGAGAAGCCAATGTTGGATCAGGCCAATAGCCCATCAAGTCCAACACTGTCACACAGTGGCCAAAAATACTAGGTGCCATCAGGAGGTCCATCAGTGGGGCCAGGACACTAGAAAGCCTCCTACTGTTGCCCTCCCCAAGCAACAAGAATACAGTGCATCACCTGCCCCAGCCTGTGAGTTCCTATCTATACCTTGTGGCTAATAGCCACTGATGGACCTCTGTTCCATATGTTTATCCAGTGTGAGTGCAGCATCCTGCAGCAGTCACTGATTGTCCCACCCAGCCCATCTCGTGTCCCAAGCAGGTGCTTGTCCCTGAGAGGCCGGTAGTAGGCCGTGGGGAAGTGAAAATGGGATGGGGGGTGGCGGGATGTTTTTTTATTATTTATTTAAAATTTTCTATTTCCCTCTCCTAAAAAGGAGAGAAGTTTCACTTTAGAGTTCAGAAAAAAGGGAAGGGTATATAGAGGGACAAAGAAAAGTGTGAGTGATGTTGATACAGGTATATTAATCTGTTAGTATTAAAGGCAAAGTTCAAATCACGGTTTGCGTCTTCTTCTGTAGTTGGATAATCATCTGTTTCTTCATTTTCCTTTCAAATCGGGCAATTAGTATGTTAGTAAAGTCCTTTTGGAGTTAATAATCCTTCTATGGCACTGTCCAGATAAGTCCTCAAAATTTAAGATGTTTTCCCTTTTTTCTCTCTTAAGTTGTACTTTAGACCTCCGGCTGCTCCTTTTACATCTTCTTCTTTCACCTCTCCTTCCGAGCTGCTGTCATCTTCGCTTCTTCCCGAAATCCACTCTGCGAGTTCTGCCTCTTCTTCTGTATTGGCGTGCTTTCTCAAAAATTCTTGTGCCTTCAAGATAGAATCAATCCTTTCTCTTTTATCTTTAAACTTACAGACCAGTCCTTCTGGCGTTAACCACCTGTAACTAATTTGACGTTTTTGTAAGAACAAAGTCAATCCTTTATATTCTTTTCTTTTCATTCTAATTTCAAATGGAATGTCTTTCAAGACTCGAATTGGTTGTTCTGCAATTTTCAAGGGTGTTGCTGAAACTGATTTTAAAATTTGATCCCGGAGATTTTGCTTGGTAAATTTCACTACCACTTCTGCCAGCAGCTTATTCTTCTTTGTATAGTTGGAATAGGCTCTATAAGCCAGATCCATCTCTTCTTTTATTTTTCCCTCAATCCTTGAAATCGTAGAATCAAGTTTGATTTTTCCATTTGAAGCATTAATAATTTATTTTCCTGCTTCATCTGTTGTTTTTCCACTTTAACAACTTTCTTCTTTACACTCTGAATTTCTTCTGTTGACGCCAGACACTTCTTTGCAATTTCATCTACCTTGTCAGCAGTCTTCGTCATTTTTTTCTGTTGGATACTGAAAGCACCCTCCATGTTATCCAGCTTTTGATTTATTTTCTGCAGTTCCTCCAGCAGATGGCGCGCAAGTTCACCTTCTTGTTGATTGACAGCAGTCCCAGCAGAGGAGGGACTCGGACAGGAAGTTCCTCCTGTCTTCTTTGTTAGCCTCTCCGAAGCCTTTTTGTCTCTTTCTTTTTGCATCGCCATTTTCAAACTTTGTTTATACTTTGAAAGTTCGTGCCGTGCCACCCTAGGATGGCTCCTTCTAGCCTACGCTCGGCTCTCCTCCAAAAGGTAAATCGCTTAAGCAATTCTTCGCCCCGCCCCCTCTCTCCGCTTTTAAAAAGTCACTTTTTTACTGTGGGGGGGAATCCTCCCTCCTCCCTTTCGGTTTCCTGGGGGACGGAACTCGCTCGAGCCGCAACTTTTGTGTTGATCACCAACTCACAGTTAGTCGCATATGCTTTTCTTCCAGCTTTGACCTTATCACTTCATCACTCCGATATTCCGGCGGCTTTGCTAATCCCCTTCACGGGGCAAAACGCAGCTGGGGCCGTTTGGGGCAGGGGAGACTTGGATGGGGAGCCTCAATTCCCGGCTTTCGTGCCGGTAAGAGGGTTCTCCCAGTCTCCCAGGTGCGCCCCCTGGTTCGGAGCCCTGTATCCAAGGCTCCTTAAGATCTCCGCATACGCGGGACCCCCCCAGGCAGCGTGTCGGCGATCCGGCTCTGGGAGCTTGCCCGAGAGTCGGTCGCCAGGCGCGCAGCCAACTGACTTCCGGTGTTTTTGAGACATCAGTGGGCGGGCCAGGAAGGGGCGGGGGGACTCTGGGAGTCTTCTCCTGCTTGCCTGCTTTGGCAGGGGGCAGGAGAAGCAATGGGGAGGCTTTTAAATGCCTCCCTGCTCCCTCCCAGGCCCTTCTTGGCTCAGCTGCCTCAGCGGGCAGGCCAGGAGGTGGGGGGGAGCTCTGGGAGGCTTCTCCTGCTCACCCACTTTGGCACGCTGGCAAGAGAAGCAATGGGGAGGCTTTTAAATGCCTCCCCCTCCCTCTCAGGCCCTTCCTAGCTCACCTACCTCGGCGGCCAGAAGGGGGCGGGGAGGCTATGGAAGGCTTCTCCTGCTTGCCTGCTTTGGCGGGCAGGCAGGAGAAGCAACGGGGAGGCATTGGTGGGCAAGCCAGGAGGGGGTGGGGGAAGCCTCAGCCTTCTCAGTGTTGGGCCAGCAGAGCGTCCTTCCCACTCGTTGTCTCACACCACACTGAGGCAGCACCGCTGACTGCCACTTCTGTGGTGGGCGGGACAAGCATGGGAGTGACAGTTCAGGGAGCAGTAGGCAAGTGGCAAAGTCATCTGAACCCAGTCCTTCTTGGGTGAGGCTCCAGCCTGGCAGCTACCCTTTGTCCCCTTCCCTTGAGAATCTCTTCTGAGCCAGTATAACCATGCTGCAAACTGTCACTACAGGAGCAAATTTCCTGGGGGTCAGCCCCATAGATTGCTTCTAGGTGGGACTCTAGGGTCGCTCCTGGCATGTACATTGGTGGGGGACCCTTCCCCTTCTTTATTCTGCTGACTGTTCCATTTGTGAATGCCTGTGTCTTTAAGGGGGGTGGTTATGTGCTGCAGGCATGATCTAGTGGTGTGCAGCTCAGCTGTTTCATACCCTCTGTTCCTCTATCCCCAGGGCCAAGTCTCTGTGGTTGATTGGTTTCCCCCCATTTACCAGGGCCATGCTGTCACACCACTGTGATGTTTAAAGGGAACAATGGTGCAATTGGTAGGGAAATTGGCGTGGTCGCAGCACATATGCCATGCTGCTGGGGCATTTGGCCACTGAGACATTGGCTGATCCCTGGCCTGTGTGAGTTCCATTTAAGAAATGGACCATTGGTCCATTACCAAAGGAAGGACAAGAACTAACGAAT
>NW_015175484.1:0-36725 GCF_001447785.1 Gekko japonicus
CAAAGACATTGAGTCTGCCTGCTGCATTGTCTCCCCCCCAGCCATTGGCTTTGGGGACCTCTGTGATACCCTGCCTCCTCAGTGCCCCCTCGGTGATACCTTCACAGATGTCTCCCCCCTTGGTGACAGAAGCACCCCCCCCCAAGAGCAGACACACAGTTATGAACTTCATCTGTTCACACTATTCATTTCCCAGCTTTTCCCCCCATGGGGAGCACAAATGGCTTCCATCATTTCCCTCTCCTCTGTTTTATGCTCACAACAACCCTGTGAGGTTGGTTAGGCCACCCACCTAGCTTCCATGGTACAAATGGGGATCGGAATCTGGGTCTCCCAGATCTAGTCTCACACTCTAACCCCTGCACCAAGCTGGCTCATTCACCCAGACCACCCTCTGGCCCCTCCCCCCTCACATAGTAGCTTATGAGGTGAGGGAGGGAACAGCGTGGTTAGGTCAGCTGATCTGGAGGTGCCGCTGGGCCCCTTCTATGTTTGGCAGATGACTGTGACCCGTGACACCTGCAGAACCGTCCACAGCCACCCAAGGCACCTGAGAGCCCTCCCTCTTAGACATGTCATTGGGCAGCTCTCAGGGGGGAATCACAGGTGGGGTGGGGCAGGGAGGGGTTTGGCGCTCCTGTAACGTAGTCAGAACCAAACTGACAGAGACACAGTTGTGGCACAGCACAGACTTTATTGAACTGCAACCCATGGTGAGATGTGAAGACTCCCCCTCGATACCCCCTTGGGGCCATGGGGAAGAGGACTGAGGATCCCCTGCATGGCATGCATCGAAGTGTGATGGAATTGCAGATGGAACTCGGAAGGACTGACCGGGTGCAATGCTCCACTCCAAGAGGAGGGCTGGGACAGCAGACTGAGCAGAGTTGGGGGGGGGGCAGGACTAGCCACACCCACAAGTCTCCCTGTTGAATCTACACCTGCAGGAAAGCAAAACAGAGATATGTGCAGCCATGACAAGCGGGCACAAATGCCATGCTGGGCTCAGCCATGGATGTGTTGTCCTGATAGGGTCTGCAAATGCTGCCCCTCGGGGGGAGGCTTCGCCAACCCAACCCTTGTGGCACATGATGGTACCATTTGAATTACACACATCTGTCCTGTGTTGAAGTGCTCAGGGATTGCTGGTGAGCCAGCCACAGCAGCACCTGCAGCTGCTGCTCAAGGCTCTGATCCTGCAAGGAAATAAGTCAAAGGGTCACCTGGCAAGCTGTTTCACCGCATACATTGGGGCAGCTGCCAGACCCTGTCCCCCAAGCACTGACATGCCCTGTTCTCTGCCAAGGGTGGGAAACGGGGGGGAGCTCCCCCCCCCAGCTCTCCCAGGAAACTTTCCAGGGATCTTTTCCCGTGGCCTGTCAGGGGCCATGGTACTGCGAGGTCGTGGCTTGTGCCGCCCCTGCATGAACTCAGTGCTGGGCTTGAGTGCAGGAAGTGCTGTCACGGCACCCAGCCTCAGGCAAGGGGAATGGGGGAGAAGGCTTGGGATCCTTGCCCTTGCTCACCTGTCAGGGCATGGTTGCCCCTTTGGGTCGAGCCTCCAAAGGTGGGGCACCTGTTAGGGTTCTGAAATGGGAGAGGTCAGCCACAGAGTATGGACTTTGCTATCTTCCTTGGGTGTTAGCACTAGGTGCTCGCCTGTAGTGCTAAGTGCCCTCTTGGTGCTTTTCCCGCCACCAAAGTGCCTTGCTGCTTGCCTCTAAGTCCACACAGCAGGGAACTCTGAGACAGTCTCGTGCTGCGTGCCCCAACTACTGAGCTGTAAGATGTCCTGGCTGAAGTTTGTGTGTGTGTGTGGGGGGCACGATTGGGTGCTTGGGAGGGGGCTTGGCTGCCCCGGGGAAAGTGGTGATTGGCCGAACCTGTAGTAGGCATCCTGAGCTTCTCCGAGCCTAATTGGCATGGCTGCAGCGGGGAGGGGGGGAGACTTGATATTTCAGTTCAATTAGTGCCTATATGGGCCATGCCATTGTTTTTTGTTGGCATAAATTTCTGCCTCTGGCAGGGGGTGTTACCAAGCTGAAAGGGCTCAGGGAGCCAACTAACTAGCTACGCTCCCAAAACTACCCACGACCATGCTGGTGCAGGGGGCCTCGGCTTGGTTGCGCCAACAGGCAGCCACCGTGGGAACTTTCCTACGTGCCAAATGTGCTGTCTGGATTTGTTTTCTGTCAAATTTCAAGTGCAGCAAATTATTGTAAAACTTTTATAACTTGGAAAGCAAACAATGTAGCAAACATCTTCATTGAAAGGGAAGAAGTTCAAGAACTCCCAGCACTCACATGCTGCTGGACTGAAGAACAGAAGGAGTAACCCCATCTGTCATTTCCTCCCATCCACGCACCAACTGTGCTCTGTGTGTGCCTCGGAAAGCAAGCGGGACTCAGCATTTAGGCCACTCTAAATTAGAAGGGCCAGGAAAAATATATAACAAAGTTCTTAAGTCTGGGAAAGGCTATGCTGAGTCCATTTTGCTTAATATGTGGACTAATCCAGTTTGAGCCAGTTTGGTGTAGTGGTTAAGTGCGCAGACTCTAATCTGGGAGAACCGGGTTTGATTCCCCACTCCTCCACTTGCACCTGGCTGGATGACCTTGGGCAAGCCATAATTCTGGCACAGCAGTTCTTGAAAAAGAGCAATTTCTGTCAGAGCTCTCTCAGCCCCACCTACCTCTCAGGGTATCTGTTGTGGGGAGGGGAAGGGAAAGGAGTTTGTAAGCCGCCCTGAGACTCCTTTGGGTAGTGAAGGGCGGGGTATAAATCCAATCTCTTCTCTTCTTCTAATCCTGAACAATGGAAGCCAGTTCTCTAGTATTCTAGTGTTGCCAGTCTATGTGTTTTTAATTTAATTTAATAATTTTAACTGTATTTTAATTGTTTTAATGTTTTTTATGTTCACCACCTTGTGGATCCTGATTGGGGGAAAAGGCAGTATAAAAATGTTTAATTAATAGTAACAGTGTTTTTTAACCTTCTCAGATTGTGCAAATTCCATTCTGCGGAGAAATAGACTGTGAAGACTGGATCAAGAAAACCACTGCCAGGTAAAAAAAAATGTAAAAGATAAGCAGGACTCATAAAATATAAATTTATACATTAAGCTGTACAGCTTATACTGTGTTCTTAACAGCTGCAGTGGCATTTCTCAAAGGTTTACATGAACACACAGTGCCCTGTAGGGGTGTGGGAGTGGCTCCCACTCTAAATCAAATACACCACCTAGGAAGATGCAGTGGTATAATAAAATATGGGAGATGTATGTAATGTGTAGAATAACAAACAACTCCTTCTTTGAGGAAAATGTCATAAATATGTGGAAAGCTAGTCAGGAAGAGGGGTGGAATATGGTGACAGAATTATCTCAAGTTCAGTAATATTATCCCAAATAGGAAGGATTATGGCCTGTTTTTGAATTAATTGAGTTAAAAAAAAATTGTTACTTCCCCTTTGTTTCTCTTCGATCATAAATAAGTTCTCAATTTTAGCTTCTCAATTTTAAGTCTTTATATTATGTGTATTAGAGTATTGTATATTTTGTGTATTTTTTCTGGTTAATCAATAATTTTTTAAAAATAAAGGATCAACTCACAAGACTGTGATCAGTCTTAGAAAGGGAATATGAAGGGATACTTGTCTTAGGCCTATGGGGGGGAAAAACAATGACAGAATTTCCATGGCATGTGGTGTAATCTGCAAAGGGTTCTATGATTCACATGTGGAATCAACCTTTCCATTTAGCTTCCTTCTTACTTGAATTGCTGACCTCAGTAACTGGCCTGCACAAGCATGAAGCACTCATCCCCCTGGATCCTAGCCCGTCAGCTGCTGCGAAACCCCTTTGTGCAGCATTCCCACAAATCATGAGCAACAGACTCCTTCCCCCCCCCGTTAATCTTCATCCCTTATGCAGATCAGCCTCCTGTTCTGTTAAACATGGTACTGCTTGCTACTGTTTAAAAGTGATTAGATTTCTGCAAGGTAACCATAGGTGATTTCATACATGTCCTCGCTCACAACGTCTAAGTGTTATGATTTAAGTCAGCTGGGCATTCAATAAAACCCGCTTTGTGTTTCAGAGATCAAGACCTTGAGCCGGGTGCTCCATCCATGGGAGCAAAAAGTCTCTGTATCCCCTTCAAACCTCTCTGTGTGCTGCAGAATGGAGCGAAATGTGTCTGTGGGAAGAAACCTGCCAAGTTCTACACCCTCTTTGGTCGTAGTTACTAAGCTTCTAGCTGAAAGTATTCCTTGCCTTTTGAGTCCCCAACTTTTTAAAATAAGACTGAAATATTCCCAGATGCTATCAACTTTTGTTACTTTTCAGAACAACAATGATTTAAAAAGCCATACGGTATCATATCCCTTCAGTCAGTCAAACTCACAGTAATGCACAGATTTTTCTGTATACAACATCTCTAATAATAAATATGTATTGTCAGCTATTCCTTGGCTTCTTTTTACTGATGTTGGAGGATAAGGGCTTGCCTCTGTGTTAGGTAATGTATACCCAAAGGCTGGGCAGGTAAAATAATAAAAGGATTTGGTGGCACTTTAAATCCTCACCTGAACAAATTATGTGTTTAGTAATCTGGTGTGGAGGGTCAAATTGATCCCCAAATAAGGCAGAGAAATAAAAAAACTGGGGATTTCACTGAGCATTACATCAGCTGCAAAGAAAAAAAAACCCTTACATTTCTTTAAACTCTCTTTGGCCATGTAGGAATACAACAGGAAAGATATCAGGGGGATAATGCAATTTTGTGAACTTCGCCTTATATGTTCAGTTCACTTTCCTGTTCAGTTCACTTGGGAGAAAAAACAATCCAACACCAACCAACACCAACAGAGTTTACATTGTTATTTAGAAAAATAACAAGTGGGGAGGGCATACCATACCACAGGGCAGTTGACCTCAATGATACTGATGAATACATGCAGTTGTAGAGGATGTTGTAGACAGCAAAGCATTATCGATTCACACACACACACCCCTATAGAAGTACAGTCCTATACCCCAGTCTAAGCCAATTGTTCGGAAGGTTTTTTTTATATTGTCCAGAATGTTTGGAGGGATAGCTATGTCTGCAAATGCAGTGGAAATGACTCTCTGGGAAGCTGGAGGCAAGCATGTTTCTCATGTATCCATCCTGCTTACTGATAGGAACTTCATGTTCTAATGTTATAGAACGTTAACTGGTATAGAAAGAGGTTAATGACCATGCAGCAACACTAATGTCATGGGCATGATCCATCCTGAATTAAGCACATGTTAATTTCTGTTTGCCTTGGTGGGAGAGGATTGAACTCACTCAGTTTCAGCTGAATTGTTTATAGCACATTTTCTAAGTCCTCAAAATGCTTTTATATACCATATGTCAGGAAGACTCTAGACTTCCTTTACCTAATTCTGCCTTCTTATTGATCTTATAGCAGTCATTTCCCCATTTTTAGAGGGGGAAAATCAAAGGGAAACAGTTCTTCCTGTTAGTCAATTTGATCAAAAGGAGAAATATTTGAATGCAGTATTGATGACATTTTTGAAATAGAGCTGTTCTGAATCTGCCATCTATTCCTTTGAACCTTTACTGACTCAGAAGCCACCCTTGTTTAATTTTTTCCTACTTTTTATTCCAGTCCTATCAATGAGGAATAGTCGTCACAGTGCAGACGGCAGTTGTGCTCAGATGAATTGGCAAGGCTATTATTGCGATCCTGTCTGTGGATGCAGGGACTATGGTATGGATCCACAAGCAAGTTTCCGTCAAGGGAAGGATTTCCACCCATGGAATGTGACTTTCTTGCCTCCCTCCTCCCACTGCAGCCCAGAGATGCTGGTCCTGGGGATCCCCCACCTATGGGTGGAAAACCTCTCATTGATGGAAACGCTGATAGGCCCAAGACTATAACTAGTATTCATCACCACTGAAGTGCTGATCTTTAAAATAAAAAAGAGGAGGTGGTATTACTAGATCACTTAAATTATTAAGAACTATGCTACCTTTTCAAAGCTATCTCTATTATTTCAAATTGTTATAAAACAAAATTTTAAAATCTTCTGAGATACAAGCATTTCACAATGAGTGGAGTTAGTAAAATTAGAGAAGGCATCTTCTACACACACACACACACACACACACACACACACACACACACGGGCTGTTTTGTACTTAGTGCTAAAGCATTGTACAAGAAAAGTGAAATTAAATCCAAAAATGTTCTTCCCCTTGAGTCCATCCTTGCACAATAGAAGCACAGGCTCAAACCCACATTTGCAAAGCATCACCAGTTGCTAGTTTCCTTCCACCTGCAAGGTTTGAAAGTAAGGGAATGTCCCAAATATGGAGTCCTAACAGGAAAGACCATACTTATCTCTCATGTTGGTTTAAAGTAGGCATGCCCCAGGATCCCATTTTCAAAATTTTTAGTTAAGATCAATGCCTAAAATTGTGCTGTGCAGTTGCTGACATATTTTTGAACCATGCACCCATCTGGAGATTACAAGTACTTTCTGCATTGGCTATAGATGTCAAACACTTTTCAAGGGCAACCCTACACATTTCCATTGTCAGTCCTTACAATTACAAAAGCATAGACTTCTGTAGTGGAAATACATTGGGAAATCTGGATTACAATGAGAATCTAGGTGCAAGATGGTGTGCACCAGAACAGCCAAATTCTGGGCCCCTACAACAATCAAGGAAACAGCATTTAGAAAATGTATTAGTTCATACTAAGCCATTTTAGTATGAATTGATGCATATTGCATCAATCACATTCATTACCATATCTGGTACTGCTGCCTCCCGATTTTGTAGTGTTCCATCTAATTCTCTTGCAGGTTCTTTTCACCAAATAAAGACCTAGTGAATAGTTTAACAGAAAGAATAAAATCAGCTTTTAGGGGAATGAAGGGGGGAAAACCATCACTCCTTTATTTTAACGTTCTGTTGTCAAACTTGTTCCGTATATGTGGGATTTAACTATCAGTTAACAAAAAAAAAAAACTCCTAAAATGATCACCAGTCTTCCCCTAAATTGGTAATTCTCTGTGCATGCTCACAAACAAAAAGGCAAGGTACTGTTGGTCAAGACTCTAAGTATCAGTAACTATCATAATTTCAGTTTTGTCCAGGTAGAGATTTACTTTCTTCATCCTTAACCATTTTATCACAGCAGAGAAACCCTGATTTAGAACTGAATGGACTGCTCTGGAATCTGCTGAAGATGATAAACTAACTCTGTCCCATACCCTGGATAATCTCTCCCAGCAGCTTCATTTAAACATCAAATAACGAAAAGGACTAAAAAAAGAGCCCCATTAAACACGCTAGGACAGTGGTGGCGAACCTATGGCACGGGTGCCAGAGGTGGCACTCAGGGCCCTCTCTGTGGGCACGCGTGCCATCGCCCCAGCCAGGCCCAGACCATCATTAAAGTATCGAATTCTCTGCCAAATAATTTTAAGTAAATGAAAGCATTTGGGATTGCTTTCCTTACTTTGTATGAGTTGTTTTTTCTAAACTAAAACCTCAGTATTCAGGTTAAATTGCCGTGTTGGCACTTTGCGATAAATAAGTGGGTTTTGGGTCGCAGTTTGGGCACTCGGCCTCTAAAAGGTTCGCCATCACTGTGCTAGGACAAGCCCCGAGTTCCAGAGAACAGTTGCAACAGCTGCTATTTTCTGGATCCTCTCAGGTGTAGGACTGGAACCAATTCCATGTGGAGAAATCAATAAAGGAAAAATGGGTCTGGCAGGTGGCGCTGCTTACTCTGGAGAAGTTGTTTTTGAGGTTAAGAACTCTTGCTTGAAATAGATTCAGAGCAGAACAGTTGCGATTTCTTGGCGTTGTGTTGAGAGAGGCCTGTCTCACAGCAGAGTTTCTTGTAAGGCTGTGACACCCACTTACAAGCACTTCCAGTCATGAGTGAATCCTGCAGCCTGCTGTGACGCTTCTTGGTGTCTGTTATCCCTTGATGGTTCCTATGCTGCTCTTTGTGCAAGGGTGCCATGAAATGGAAGCACATGAAGAAAAGGTGAGAAGAAGGAAAATTCACATGGCACAATGACTCACCATTACAGTGCTGTGAGCAAAACCTTTCCACCTGTCGCATTTTTATGTAAAGCTTCAAGAACCTCAGGGCACCAAAGAAGTTCTTCCCTCTTTCATTTCCTTATAGCAACTCAGTGAGGTAGGTTGGGCTGAAAGTGAGTGACTGGCTTAAGGTCACTTAGGGCCAAATTACATTAAGCGTGGATTCCCAGTTCCAACCCAAACAGAGGCTGTAGGGAATGGCTTTAAAAAATAGAGAGCCCAAATGGGCTAGGAATGCCACCACGAAGGAAGGAAGGGCTCCTGTTCCCCTCCCAGCCCTTTTCCTGTGCTGAAGCAGCCTGGAGGAGGGGTATTCCCCATTTTTTGATGCTCCACATGGAGTATTCTGTGCACATGGAGCAGCAAAAATGGGGAAATAATTCATTCCCAGCACAGTTTCTGCATGGGGGGAAGGGCTTGAGGAAGGCAGGAGCACTTTCTCCAGCCACAGCAGCATTCCAAGCCTGTTTAATTTTTAAAAGCCATTTCCCCGCAGCTGCTGTGGACCTGGACCCAACTCTTTAAAACCCAAGTGTGTAGTTAGGCCCTTACAGTACACTTCTAAGCAGATGGATTCAGGTGGGTAGCCATGTTGGTCTGAAGCAACAGAACAAAGTTTGGGTCCAACAAAGTTCAGTTCTGGATATAAGCTTTCCTCACTCACAATCATACAGTATCTAATTTGAACATGGACACTGGTACCAGAGTTTGCAATAAACCCAGATGCCAACTTTGCTGCCACATGCACCCAGACAATTGAATCACTGGACCTAACAACATCAGCTACACCATCTCAGGCTTATTCACTTGCTCATCTTCTAACATTGTATATGTTATTAAATGCCAACAATGCCCTTTGGTTCTCTACATAGGGCAAACAGGTCAAACCCTATGCCAAAGGATAAATGGACACAAATCTGACATCAAAAATCACAAAATTGAGAAACCTGTAAGAGAACATTTCAACCTCCCAGGGCACTCAGTGGGGGACAGTAGTTGTTTTATTGCAAAGGAATTTTGGAAACAGACTAGAATGGAAGATTGCTGAATTACAAATTATTACAACATTCAAGACAATGGAACCCCCAGGGTTTAACAGAGATATCGGTTCTTATCTCACTACACATGCTAAATCACTCACTCAGTTCTTGTTTATACCCAGAATTAAATGTTGTTGGTCTCAAAGGTGCCACTGGACTTAAACTTAGTTCTCACATCTGTTTAACTCTTATCTGTATGCTAATTTGCTGCTATTCACAAGTATTACCAAGTGCTTTGATCCATTCGTAGCTATACTTATCACTCATTTACTTATGCATCTCGACTCTAATTAGCCCCTCTTGGCAACTACCCCCCCCCACCTATATATGTAATGGTCGAGGAAGTCTTGTTTTAATGTTATCTGGAGAAATGTACATGCACATGAAAGCTTATACCCAGCATTAAACTTTGTTTCTCCTAAACAGAGTCCCACCATTCCAAGCGTACTGACTTCAACAGATTAAGCTGTTAGTGAGGTTTATGGCTGAATGGGGATTTGAACCCGTTTCTCCCCTATGGCACTCTAAGCAGTGTGCTGGCTTTCCTTTGCCATTTGCTGCCAGGCTGCAATAGTAAGGGCTCCCTGTGTCAATGGAGCATCCACACAACAGTTTCCAGCACATTTTCTTTGCTTCAGCTTCCCCTTGGCTGTCATTCCTCCTCTCAATGAAGGGCTATTTTCAGGCTTTAAAAAACCCCAGTAATTGACAGTTTACTTGTAGTTTAAGGATGTACTGCAACAATATATTACTTCCCAACTTTCATTTAAAAAAGTAAATATGTATCCCTCTTGTTGCAAAGTTATGGGAGATTTCACCTTACCTCTTTCGACTCTGAAAAAAGGGCTAGATACTTTTAAAAATCTGGAAACGAGTTTTATTTATAGCCTGCCTTTCTCACTGGGACTCAAGGTGGATTGCACAGAATGAGTCAGTGCAGTCAACAGGATGTTCAATAAACAATGAAATGGGATTAAGATTATAGAAGGCTGGGACCAACCAGAAATTTTAAAAAATCATAAATACTAACATGACACATTGAATGATGCAAAAATTACACAGTACAGCAAGCTACAGAGAAGAAGAGAAGAGATTGGATTTATACCCCGCCCTTCCCTTGGAGTCTCAGAGCATTTTACAATCTCCTTTCCCCTCCCCACAACAGACACCATGTGAGGTAGGTGGGGCTGAGAGAGCTCTTTCAAGGACTGCTCTTGAGAGAACAGCTCTGAGTGAGCTTGTGACTGACCCAAGGTCACACCAGCAGCTGCATGTGGAGGAGTGGGGAATCAAAAGTCCATGCTCTTAACCACTACACCAAACTGGCTCTAGGTTGTACTATAGACCACAGTCCCTACTTATTTATCCAAGTAAACCATTTTGTACAGTGCAACTTTATTACCTGTGAAGGAAAACCATGAATAATTCAGTTTTGCATAGTTTGCGGAAAGCAAAGAGAGTGGGAGATAAACAGCCAAAGGTATCTAAATTATTGAGCAGATTGTATAGAAATGACCAAAGTGCAATTCATCTTCTCAAACAGGGAGGGGAGCTATACAACAGAGTCCAATGGCACCTTTAAGATCAACGAATTTTTATTCAAGATGTGAGCTTTCATGTGCATGCACATTTCCTCAGATGATGAAATGGAATTACATATCATAGTTGTATGTATAGGGGTGGCTTGTTAAATTAGCATGCGAAATAGTGAAAATATTTTTAAAAACATCAAAAGAATTACACGCTCGGTTTCTGGTTATCTGTTACGGTTGAACTGGGTGGTGGTGGTGGGACGACAACATAGGTAATATGTTAAGACTGGAGATTGATGTGTCCTAATTTGTGAGGATCCCGTCCTTAGACCCCCCCATCCATCTCCTTTCTAGCATGGAGGCGAACTGGAGGGGAGCTCTCCAAGCAAACATCTCACTGAGCAGATCTCTGCCCACCTCCAGCAGGTTCAGTGACTACTCATGGGGGTTACCTGTTGCCTGAATGGACATGGTTTAAGAAAAAACTTTTGAAAAGATGGAGACAGCAAGATGGGGTGTTCTAAATGTCCTTTTCTAGAATGACAACAAAGTAGTTTCCACTGAATAACTATCATGCAGAACAAGTATGGACAGAAAAATTATTACATTTATAATTTTGTACCCATGTAGGGTGGGTTAGGAGTTGTGGTGGCTCAAGTGGTTAAGACGCTGAACTGCAGGCTGTGGAAGGTCAGTAGTTCAGCAGCTCGAGATCCGGGTGCCGCATGACGGAGTGAGCGCCCGTCACTAGTTCCAGCTCCTGCCAACCTAGCAGTTCGAAAGCAAGAAATTGCAAGTAGATAAATAGGTACCACTTCGGTGGGAAGGTAACAGTGTTCCGTGCGCCTTGGTGTTTAGTCATGCCGGCCACATGACCACGGAAAACGTCTTCGGACAGTGCTGGCTCTTCGGCTTTGAAACGGAGATGAGCACCGCAACCCTAGAGTTGGATTCGACTGGATTTTGAGCAAGGGAACCTTTACTTTTACCTAGGGTGTGTTACCACTCAGCCTAAAACACATTAGGAGCACAGAATTTTGTCTGGCCTTTACAACTCCAGGGCTGTGTGCAGTAAAAGTGCTGAATTACAAGCTGTGCTCATGACAGTGTCCTCAAGTGACTGATTTGTCAGGAACGTGCTGGAGTCTGAGGGAGCCAAAAAAAAAAAAAGTGAGCAGCAGACTGCACACCTGGGAATTATGTGAGAACCTGGAATCAGGGCCTCTTGTTCACTTCATAGCCTTGTTTTTTTCTTTTTCTTTCTGCCCCATTCCCTTCATACATATTTGTGTCTCCTGTTGGGAACTGTTCTGATAGCTACTGGGTCAGATCTTTCCGTAGTACAGAGAATAGCTTCCTATGCTCTGGTTTGATATTACTGGATAGCTTACTATATTTAGTTCCATATTGCAGATGGGAGGGAGAGGGACATACAGTGAGGTCTTGATAGAGGTACTTGATCAGAGAGGGCTTCTTCAGTTGCAGCTCACTCTCTTAACCCCTACCATGCTGAACCTCCCATTCAAAGGAAGCCATGGCAAATGCCACTGATTAGGCCAGTAATTCCTAAATTGTCTGTTGGGAACACAACAGCACTGCAGGGAGCTGCTGGTGTGCCATGAGAAATGAATTAAGTAATTAAAGATTCCAATAAATCCAAATAACTCATCCACAGAAGAGGCTGACATGAATCTCTGCATAACTTACTGGCATCTTTCCAGTCAACCTCTGTTGGTAATCTGTAGGTCTGTGATGGGCTCATTCCATCGCTTTCAATATTGACATGTGACAGATGTTTCAGGAAGGAGGTTCACATTCAAATCCAGTGAGTCACTGCTCTGGGCCTGCCTCTCTCCTGTCAGGAAGGCACCCTGAGCCCGCTTCAGTGGGGAGGGTGGGGTATAAATCAAATAAATAAATACTAAATAAGAACAGTGCTGGTTCCTCAGTGGTTTGAAATTGTAGTGTGGTTAAAATGTCAAGAGTTTGCCACCTAGGTTCAGATCCTAACTCTGACATGAAGCTTGCTGGGGACCTTAGGCCAGTAGCATTTTCTCAGCCTAATCTACCTCACAGCGTTGTTGTGAAGGTAAAATGGGGAAGGGACAATCATGTACACTGCCCTGATCTTGTTGAACAAATGAAACTGCCTTATCATGAATCAGACCTTGTGGTCCATCAAGATCAGTATTGTTTAATCAGACCAGCAGCAGTTCTCCAAGGTCTTTCACATCACCTCCAACTAGTCCTTTTAACCCGAGGTGCTGGGAACTGAACCTGGGACCTTCTGTATGCCAAGCAGATGCTCTCCCATGGAGCCAGAGCTCCTCCCCTTCTTGTTGAGCCAGAGCTCCTCCCTTTCTTGTTGGAAGAAGGGTGGGATAGAAACATACAAGGCAGAATGGAACTTTCTTGCCTCCTCCTCCCACTGCAGCCCACTGATTGCCACAAAGTGCTGCTCCTGGGGGACAGGGGAGTCCAAGAAACAACATGAAGGAGATCTCCTGTGGGAAGGAGGAATGGGTGGTCCAATTTAGCCTGGATCCACCCATGTTTTCTCATATCCCAAAAGTAAATGGTAAGAGTGAAGTGTGCTTCCAAATTTATTTCAGACACAAGCATTTGCAGATACCAGAAGCCTGGGAAACGCTATCCTAGGCAAAAAGGCCTCACTAGGATTTCTCCCTTCTGCAGATCAATTAACTTTTGGAAACAATCAAGCATTTACTCTGCGCAGACAAAGTGAACACCAAGAAACTATTACTACAGTCTTTAATAAGAATAACAGGATAACTTTAGGCAATGAGATAAACAAACATCTCTTTAATTTTATGCCTTGGCTACAATACAAATAAACTGCCAGTGTGGAACTGTATTGGGGGGGGGGTGCAGATACTGTTTTCCTTTGCGTACTTCTTGTGTGGCAGCCTTGCTTAATTGCCCTTTAAACAGGTTTTATGGTTTTAGTGCAGCTTATAAAAATTAACTTCTACACACAAGCTGCAGGAGACAATAAAAAGGGGCCAGCCACAGTACATCACTTGCTAATGCCTGTAAGACCCTTCTAGTAGACAGTCAGTCATCCTCTGAGAGAAAAACCCAGAAAAGCTGCTGCCATGGGCCGCTACTCGGGAAGAAGCAGTAGGCTTTTCCTTATGTGCATTGTGACCTTTCTGCTCTTTGTGTTAGAAATAACAGTAGGATACATTGGTAACTCCCTGGCTCTAGCCTCCGATGCATTTGCTGTGTTGTCTCACATGATCTCCATGATTATCGGCTTGCTCGGGGTTCGGGCCAGCCGCATCAGGTGGCACAAAAACAGCACTTTTGGCTTCCCTCGGGCTGATGTTTTGGGAGCCTTTGGCAATTCTGTCTTTGCCACCGCCCTGATGTTCAGCATCCTGATTGAGGCCGTGAAGAGGTATCTCAACCCACAGAAGACAGAAGCAGCCCTGTACGTTCTAATAGTGGGACTTGTAGGGCTGTTCTTCAATGTGGTTAATTATGTTGTCTTCATGGACTGCTGTTACTGCCATCCCTCTGTTGACCAAGATACTGAAACAGGTAAGAAACAGAATCACTACACTGTCGATAACTGATAACTGTAAGTCTAACTTTTATTTTTGAATGCATGGGATGCTATTTTTTGATAGTACTCATTGGTGGAGAACTGTATGCATGTCAGTCTTCTAAATATTATAAGTGGTTTGACCATTAGCCATCATGTATTGGTCTTCTAAAAGTAGGTTTCTCAGCACACACTAGGCCATGAATTTGCCATCTTTTGAACCATTGGCAAGGTAACTGAGAGCCACCAATAAAGAGATAGTATTGTACTTATTTTGTAGCAAAAATTGTACATGACTATATTATAGGAGAGGTTATTCTTTGGGAGGAGATAAAAATGTCTACAGCAGTTCATTCTAGTGGGGGGAGGAGACATGATTTATCCTTTGGGACCTTACACTAGAAAGACGAAAGTAGTTGTGAGCAACACTAGCACACTTGAGTTTGGTATTATGTGCAAAGTTTTAGTGAAATTAGACAATTGTGGGGTTTTAAATAAGAATAAGTGAGGTCCTATTGATTTGGGCAGGAATGGTCTTTATACTGCCAAAATACAACTGCAACACTTTTCTGAACCAACAATGGCTAAGAGTAAATTAAATTAAAACCTGAGGTTATGGATATTTTCTAATAAATTTGTTGAAATATTACCTAGTCAACTGGATCTAGTGAACTAGATCTAATTTATGACTGAACAAAAATTCAATGGTCAATCTTGCCCATTAAGAGTACTTAAAAATATACAAAAATACTTTCATTTACTATTGTAAAGATCAGCCTAGTGGCTACTTCCTTTCCTACTTTAGGTTAGGGATAAATTCTCACAACTCTGATCTATCATTGTTTGAACAGATTTGAATAGATTGTGTAATCTTTGAATAGATTTTCCATTCCTTCAGCTTCCCAGACTTGTCTTTAGATTTTTCCCCTCAGCATTTTGCACAACAATGCATAGTTGAATATATCTCAATATATCTATTACTTTGCGATTTGATATTATATATCATGTCTTTGCCTGAATGAACATTGCAATTGTACACTGCTCTGAAAAAGTAAACTTTGTCATTTATGTTTTACTTTATCATTCCTTAGGCAGTGAAATTACAGGAGAGAAAAAAAATGTGATTGGATCTGTTCCGATTTGTCATGTCACTGAGTGGCCAAATCAAGTTCGGAGGAGAAATTCAGCAATAGACAATTTCATAAGCATCCCTACTTTAGGTGAGTTTTGAAAATGCATCCTTTGCTAACTAGATAAGGTATCCATAGAACTGTTGCTCTATGAATGTTTGTGAATGTGTGATATTAGTACTGCTCATTAGATAGCCCAAATGTAGACGTTTTGCTTATGTTTCATTGTGGTGAAGGGGAACAGAGATTGTCAGTTCTCTAAAACGATCTATTTTTTAAATTGGAGCGAATAATCCATAGAAGATAGACCTGCAGGAGAAGGCCAGGCAATGGAAATGTGTCTTTGACTCCTTTAAAGACTTCTAAATTCTCAGCCCTCTAAAGTCACAAATAGCAGGTGCTCTATGGCAAATTCCCTAATGAAGTTCTGGAAGCTACAATGAAGTATGCAATGTCTATGCAGTAATGCATTACTGCTCAACACCCTTCACAGAGGACCATATTTGTTTTGGTTTGAGAGAAACTGAACAACTTCTTTTCTTTTGCTGTCTTAAACCCACAATATGTTCTCAAAATATGTAATTTCTGCTTTCTGTTGCTGGTGTGAGTGGCCTGAAGCCAGGACAGATGGCAGGCTGCAAATATGTAAAACTTATAAATGTAATAAAATGTTGAAAGTTGTATGTTGGCTCTTTCTCATTAGATTTCAATGGGGGGGGGACATGTAATCCCTTTGTGGCTGGGCTCATGGTGACAACATTTGACATATGCAGAGCCTTATCTTCTGGCGTGATGTGGTCCATGGGGTCGCAAAGAGTCGGACTTAACTGTGCGACTGAACAACAACAACAACATCTTCTTCAGATGTTAAGTTAATTTGTTGAGGAGTGGGTTTCAACCTGTATTCTGCAGAACACAGGATTTCCTCACAGGCTTCTCAGGGATTGGTAAATGAAAAGACAATAATGGCAGACAAACTTTCCCAGAAAAAATGGTTTTCCTGCCACTACTGATTTCCCCCAAAAGGCCACAGGAAAATGTGGGTGTCATAAGGAATATGCTCTGCTTTTGGAAGCCCCAAAAATCCTGGTGGACATAAACTGGCATCCACCCTAGAATATGCCCCAGGATGCTGGGGTTCCATGTCAGATGCTTATGGATTACTGTAGGAGACTTCTGCTCACCTTTAGCCATGGGTTTGGCCAAAGTACACTGGTAAAATTGGAAGTTATACTTAAGGAGGGAGAAGGTAAGAAATAGGTTTGCCAAGTCCCCCCAGGGGGCGGGGAACCCCCCGCCCCAGAGGCCTGTTCCCTGCCGCCGCCGGATCGGGCCCCAGGGGGAACCCCACCCTGGCGTGCACGTCACCCGGAAGTGACGTGACCACGCCCGGTACGCTGGGGCCGGGGCCACGATCATCCGAGGGAAAACTCTATGGAGCGCACGCTCTAGACGCCGGACGGGACTCCCCCGCTCCAGAGGAATTTACACTTGGCAACCCTAGTAAGAAATGAACCCTGTGAACTTGACCTGGCCCCTGAGAATCTGCACAGAATCCCCCTGCCAACACATAAGGAGCAGAAACAGATTCTAAAGGACATTCCAAGCCGTGCAATCCAATTGTCTTCACACTCTGCACCCCAGTGATAACTGTGCAGCTTGCTGACGTCAATGGAGGTACCAGTATTGCTTTCTAGCACTTAATAATCTGATTAATGATAGATACTGATTAGCTGGGTTTGCACTGCAGCCGTAAGAATTGAGTCCCTCAGATATAGAAATAATTGGTATGACTCTGACTGTAAGGCACTCAAAAGATCAATCAGGTGCCTACATAGACAGTTTAAGAACTCAATTAGAGTAGAGATTTGCTGAATATTTTGAAACTGAAAAATAATAATAAAAAACTATTGAAATTTAAGAAATCTGAGGCCCAGAAAAGAGATTGGAAAAGTCTGCTCTGGGCCATAAAAACAAAAAATGGGGAAAACAATCTGGATCTTAATTGCAAAAGGACTAATCACACGGCTCCCTGTACCCTGTCATATTCCAGCCACTGTCTGGGAAGCTTTTTTCACCTCTATTTTCACAAATGGAAATGGAAATACCCAGGATAGTAGGCCGATATTGCCATTGGGTGTGAAGGAATGGCCCCCGGTAACAGCAAGTGAGATTAGGACTTTAAACAAAAAAAGGGGGGGGAGAAAGCACCTGGGCCTGATTTAATACCAACAGAACTATTCAAAATTGACCCAGACTGGTGGGCACAGATTTTGGCTGCCTTTTTCACTGAAATAAACAAGATGGGAAATATGCTGGAAATCTGGTGCAGTGCAATAATTGTTTCATTTTATAAAAAGGGGGACCCAACATACCCGATAAATTCACGTCCAGTAAGCTTGCTATCCACTATAGGAAAACTTTATGTTGCAATGCTTCTTGAAAAGCTGGAATCTTGGGTTGAAGGAAACGATATTTTGGGAAAGGAACAGGCTGGTTTTAGAAAAGGAGCAAGTACCATCGACCGTTGCCATACCCTCCAGTTCTTGGTTGATAAATACATGAGTTCTGGAGAAGGCATGTTGGCAACTGCATTAATGGACCTAAAATCAGTGTTTGATACATTCTCTAGACCCCGGCTATGGGAAAAGCTGAAGAAATATGGCACTGAACCATGTTTCCTTTACTTAATTCAACAGATCTATAACCATCCCTTCGCCCAGATTAGATGCAGGGAGTTAGGGCAGCTATCGGAGCCTTTCATTCTAGACAAAGGAGTCAAGGAGGGATGTTTACTTGCACCCCTGTTGTTCAATTTATATCTAAATGACCTCAGATCCTGTATCCTGAAGGAAGCATGTCATCTTCCACATTAATCCAAGCATGGAGTTCCAGTCCTTCTATACGCTGATGATGCAGTGATAATGTCTAGATCAATAGTGGGCCTCGGCAAGCTGATAAAAAGGTTTGAGCTTTACTCTTATCACAAGGGCTTCTCCATCAATGTGGTGACATTCAAGGTCATAGTATTCACCAAAAAGAAAAAGGGGGAAATCTTCAAATGGGACATAGCAGGCCAACCTATGGAACCGATCAATCAATTTAAATATCTGGGAATCCACTCTGAAGCATCTTACACATGGAAAACACACTTGGATCTAGCCATGAACATAGCTTTGAGAGTAGGGAAGACAGTTGTAAAATACTTCCACTCAGGGCTATTTTTAGGCAGGATGCACAGGAACAGAGTTCCGGCTGGCTTCACAGTTGGCCACGCCCACTACAGCCAAAACCTCTTTATGCATGGCTACAGAGGGAAAGCCTGGAGAGCAACCCCCCCACAACTCCAAGGTGGGCGGGCCAGGGGGGGCATGGAAGGATCAGGGAGGCATTTAAATGCCTCCCCGTGCCTTCCCCAGTGGAACTAGGTGAATTATCAATGGAAGCTAGGGCTTGGATTAAAGCATTTTTCTTTAAAGTAAAGGTTTTTAAATCTGAGGGAGGATCTACTCTACTTGGGCTTATCCAGGCAGATACACATTGGAAAAGATAATGAAATGCCTAGGAATAACAAATGATTAAAAATACAGAAACTAAAGACATTAGAAGACAAATTTAAAAATCTGCAAGGAAATTGGATGATACAAGTACGCCTGTTAGGGCGTGCAGGGTATGCTTCGAAGAGGCAGAGCCCGGCTGGAGGCAGCGGTGGCAACTCCGCAGGCCTGCTGTGGGGGGGATCCTGTGTGGCATCCCCTGGTGTCTCCCGCCTTGCCGTACACTGGCCAGGCAGGTGTGCTGGCAGACTGGCTCGCTGGTGCCACCTTGGCAGGGCAGCCCAGGGGTAAGCAAGCCTGGCCCACCGTGGCAGACTCCAGCCTTGTCCTCCCTGTCTCCCCGCACCCCAGGCCAGCTGCGCCCCCTGCCCCGTGGTGGGAGGGAGGAGGGAAGCAGGCGGCAGGTGGCTTCCCCAGATGGACAGCCGCCCATGGCCCAGCAGCCTCCCCACGTTCTCTCAGCTGGAACCTCCGACCTGCACAGCCCAGGCTAGCCCAGCCAGGGGGAGTCAGTTCTGGCCAGCTGAGCAGGGTCGCCACCAGTGTTCCCTCTAAGCTGAGTTAGTGTTTTTTAGCCTCCGGCTCACACATTTTTATCTTCACTCAGGAAGGATGACTCCAGAGCAAACTAATTGATGCAGTAGCCAAATCGCTCGCTCACAACTTTAATGTCAGTAGCTCACAAAGTAGCATTTTTGCTCACAAGACTCCACAGCTTAGAGGGAGCACTGGTCGCCACTGGCTGGCACTTGTGGTGGGCGAGACTGTACTTAACCTGCTTTCAGCCTATGCATTCATTACACATCACATCTTTCTAGAGCTCATTGTATTGCTTTGACAACGAGCTTTGCTTCTAGTATCATATAAATGCATTTGCCTGTAGGACTGGTTCCCACTCATTGTTGGTGATCCTTTTGCTTAATTCTGTTACAATTTTATATGCACAAATGTTTGAGAAACTCAATTTATTCTTGGTGTGTGATGTTGAAAAAAGAGCCTATTTTCTAAGCTACGGTATATTATAGGTCTGTTACCGGTACACTGGACCTGCAAATTGTTAGTCTTGTGTTAGCAATAAGCCTTTCCAGTTCTCTTTTGTTTCTTTTCCCAGAGGGCACATTATTATTCCAATGTTTGCCTTGGTGATCACTTTTTGGTTTGTTTCTTATTTGCCTGCTTTTAGAAATAAAGGGACAATAAACAGTGGGTAAACCAGACCACAGCACAGATTTCTTAGGTTTCTTACTGTATTGCCACATTTTCTACTTAACATCAGAGCATCTGTGTGCAGAACCTGTATCTTTTGGCTTATCCAGATGTTCAGTGGATTCATGCTTTGATGACAAAAGATATAGTTTCTGAAGTCACATTTAAAGATAATGGCATGGTAGTTCCAGGTGGTCAGCTATGCTGGTCTGAAGCAGTAGAACAAATTTAGAGTCTGGCGGCAACTTTAAGACCAACAAAGGTTTATTCGATAATAAACCTTTGGCCCCGGTCACACGGGCCGGATAATGTGGGGGGGGGGAGGCGGGGCTTTTTGCACTGCCGCAACTAGAACCACCATAACGCAATCCCACGTGTTGGCAGCACACTATGGTTCCTTCCCTCCGCGCCTGCGCATCAACGAGGGGCTGGAGGAAAAAGCCGCGGCTGGCGCGATCACACCGAGGGACTCCGGAGGCAGCTCGTGGCAAACCGGTTGCTAGTACCTCCGAGCAGGTAGTTTTTAATCCCGCATTTTCGGCGGCACGCCATGGGTTTGCCACAGGTGCGCTCCACTTCCCAGATGTTGCGGTGTGATCGTGCCCGGATAATCCGCCATGCACTCGTCGCTCTCCCGCAGCAAATCCTCCGTGTGAATGGGGCCTTTGTTGGTTTTAAAGATGCCACTGGACTCTAAATTTGTTTCAATGGTATAGTAGCTAGCCAATACATATTACTCACGCAGGATGGGATTAGGGCAGAGAGATAAGAGGCAAGTCGATAGTTGTGATGCCATTTCCTCCTTTAAAAAATTAGGGTAAAAAAAGCTCCACCAGCAGTGGAAGGGGGAAGCATACACAGCTTCCAGAAACCTCAGCTGCATCTATATAGAATTGGATATTGTATTATTGCTGTGCCATGATAATCATTGACATCTGGATTGTCTGAGCGACACCTGGAAAATCAAGTTGCAAATGATTGCTATAACATAATGATAGCACACTATCCAACAATGTGTGGGTGCATCCCTAAACTTTATTTTCAAAAAGCTCACAAAAGGATGAGGCATTCCTTTAGAGGGGAAGGCTGCTTCCTCCCCCCACCCCGAGTGAATGAGTGTTACTGTGCTGGGGTGACACAGCAAGGTAGTGCGCAGTCTCTGATGTATGAAAAAGGAAACAAAATTTAACTTTAAAAAAGACCACAACATGGCACAAGCATGAGAGGGAGAAGTATGTCTCTTGGCACTATTTGTATTACAGCCATAGCTACTGCCCAACTGGTGCCTATTTATTTTATTTACAAAACTTATATCCTGCCTTTCTGCCCTTACAAGGGCAGCCAAGGAAGATCATAATTTAAAACATACATAATAAATTACTTTATAAAATTTTAAAAAGAATTAAAATGCATACAATATTGTTAAAATACATACAAAACATAAAGAGATTGGTTAGGAAGGAGGGATAGGTGAGGGAATGCCAAACGAAACAAAAAAAAAGATCTTCATCTGTTGGTGGAAGATGGCAACAGAGTCTTCCTGGGGAGAGAGTTCCAGAGCTCTGGTGCCATGACGGAGAAGTCTCTGTTTCAGGTTGCCACCCACCTGATCTCAGAAGATGGGGGCACCCAAAGCAGAGCCTCTGAAGATGATGGCAGATTCATGAGGGATTAGGTGGTCCCAAACCAAATGGGGCTTTGAAGGTAAACACCAGCAACTTGAATTGTGCCCGGAAACAAATTGGAACCCTGTGTAGATAAGACAAGACTGGAGTAATATGGTCTCTATGGCCCACTCCAGTCAATGTTCTGGCTGCATTGTTCTGTACCATCTGAAGTTTCCAAACATCTTCAAGGGCAACCCCATGCAGAGCTCCTTGCAGTAATCTAACGGAGTTGTAACCACTAACCAGGGCATGCACCACAGTTAGGGCTGCCAAATACCTGGAGATTTTGGGGGGTGGAGCCTGAGAAGGGCAGGGGTTGGGGAAGGGAGGGACTTCAGTGGGGTATAATATCATAGGGTCCACCATCCAATGTGGCCATTTTCTCCAGGTGAACTGTTCTCCGTCACCTGGAGGTCAGTTGTAATCCCAGGAGATCCTCAGCCACCAAGTGGAGGCTGGAAACCCTGACCAGAGTAGCTAGATTGTTTTCTGTGTAGGAAAGGCCGTAGCTGGCTAACCCGTAGAAGCTGGTGAAAGGCACTCTTGGTTACAGCTGCCCCTCCTGCTTAGTCAGCAGTAGCCCTAGGTCCAAGAGGACCATCAGACTGTTCCTTCAAGGGGAGTGCAACCCCATCCAGAGCAGGCTTCTTTAGAAGAGGACATCCCAAAGCCTTAAGAAAGCATTAACTATCTCTTGAGCCCAGTCAACCAATCCCCTCCTGGAAGATTTAACTAACCTGAAAGGGCAGCGTTCATATAAGCAGGTGGCAGGCCTCAAACGTCCAAGAATCCTGTCCACATCTTCAGACTGAATAAACTGAAAAGTACCCAAAACAATTGGACAAGGCAGCATCCTGGCACCATTTGACCTTATCACTGCTAACATAGAGTCCAAGTCAGAACTTGCGAGAGATTTTATCAGTAAAGCGCTGGGCAAAATGGTCACAGCAGGTCACAGAGCAGTCCATTTCCTCCTGCAGGCCAGATCCCAACAGGTCTCTGACCACCCAGAACATTGGCCTACACTGTGCAGATGTGATGGTGGCAGAAAACTGGAGTAGGCTTTAAAATAAGCTTTTGCCTCTGTCCCATTAGATTCTGCATGAATCTTCTCCTCTGTTGCTCTAGCCATCTGCCTTGTCTTTTCATCTCCTGCAGCCCCTCAGTAAACCTAGGATCTAACACCTGAGAGAGGGCACCTGGGAGTGATTGTGTCAACTGCCTGGGTCATTTCCTTATTCTGGAGGTCAACCAGGGCATCAACAGGAGCACCAACCACATCAACAGACAAATCCCCTAGAGCCGTCAGAAAGCCATTCAGATTCCTCTGGCTCTGGGGCAGATTAATAGAACCCCCACTCCTGCAAAGTCTTGGTATCCCTGTAAGTTCCTGACAAAGGAACTATAATCAATTCCTCTACCTTCAGATCACATTCTTCCTGCCCATAACAAAATACCAGATCAAGAGGGTGACCTGCACAATGTGTAGGACCAGTCAGTACCTAAGACTGGCCTATGGTTGTCATGGAGGCCATGAAATTCTGAGCACCTCTGGACAAGACAGCCTCAGCATAAATTCTGAATTCCGCCAGGGCTTGATATTCAGATGGACACATTCCATACAGCAATTCTCATCAATAGGATCCTGTGTTGAGAGACAGATACCTTTACATCAGTTATGAAATGTAGTTAAGTACAACCCAAGATTCCAGCTTTTCAAGAAGCATTGCGACATAAAGTTTTCCTATAGTGGATAGCAAGCTTACTGGACGGTAATTCATCGGGTATGTTGGGTAAACACTCGGGGTGATATCGAGTGTAACAGAACTTGGGAGTGAGGGCACAATGGTGACCGAGGGCCATGTGTGGTGACTAAGGAGCCAAGGGAGGCAAGGGTTACTGGAGAGGGTAACACGTTATAGATGTCTATATGCCAATACTAGAAGTTTCCAAGCCAAGATGAGGGAGTTTCTTGGTGTTCTTTCTATCTATCTATCTATCTATCTATCTATCTATCTATCTATCTATCTATCTATCTATCTATCTATCTATCTATATCTATCTATCTATCTATCTATCTATCTATCTATCTATCTATCTATCATCTATCTATCTATCTATCTATCTATCTATCTATCTATCTATCTATGTCTGTCTGTCTGTCTGTCTGTCTGTCTGTCTGTTTCAATTTATATTCTGCCCTCCCTGTAAGTGGGCTTAGGGCGAATCACAACCAGTGTTCCCTCTAAGCTGAGATAGTATGAGCTAGCTCAGTTTTTTAGCCTCCGGTGATATGGGTGGAAATACTGGGCCCTAAGGTTTACTTAAAAGTTGGGGGGGTATACTATTGCCCACCTGATCAAATCCTTAAGGTTGATCTTGAGATGAAGAAGAAAATAAGGGAGGTGACTAAAGCAGACAATGTTATTCTACTGGGAGACTTCAATTACCCTCACATTGACTGGGTAAATATGTGCTCGAGTCATGCTGTACAAATGAGATTTCTAGACATCATAAATGACTGTGCACAGAAACAGTTGGTCACAGGGCCAGCCAGAGGGGCAGTGATCTTGGACTTGGTTCTGAGTGGGTCTCAAGACCTGGTGAGAGATGTAGAGATTGTTACTCAAATTGGGAACAGTGACTACAATGCTATTAAGTTCAGCATTCAAGTCAATGGAATGTTACCCCCTAAAGTCCAGAACTTTCACATTTGATTTCAAAAGGGGGAACTTTACAAAAATGAGGGTAACAGTAAAAAGGAAGCTGAAAGGTCAAGAGTCAAATCCCTAGAGGATGCTTGGAAGTCACACTAATTGAAGCCCAAATAGAATGGATTCACAGCTTAGGAAAGGCACTGCCAAGTCTAAAAGAAGGCCTGTGTGGTTAACAACGCAAGTCAAGGAAGCTATAAAACGTAAAGAGGCTTTTTTTTAAAAAAAGTGGAAGGTCTGCCCCAGTGAATTGAACAGGGCAGGCACTGGCACAATAAATGTAAGTAAATAATTAGGCATGCTAAAAGCATCCAGACAAACAATAAACATTTTTTAAAATATATCTGGAGCAGGTAACTAGCCAGAGAAGCAGTGGGGCCTTTGGATGTCAAAGGAATCAAGGGATTGCTAAAGGAAGATGAGGAGATGGCAGAGAAGCTCAAATTTGCTTCTATGTTCACTGTGAAAAACCCATGCCACAGCCCCTATTTTCAGGAAGGGAGTCTGAAGAACTGAGCCAAACTGAGGTGACCAGAGAAGAAGTTCTAGATCTACCCGGGAAATTAAAAACCAATAAACCTCCAGGTCCTGATGGCATCCACCCGAGAGTTCTTAAGGAACTCAGATGTGAGATAGTTGATCTACTAACCCGTATATGTAACCTATCACTAAATCCAGCCACTGTACCAGAAGACTGGAGAGTAGCAAATGTGAAACTTAGTTTTAAAGAGGGATCCAGAGGGGAACCAGGAAATTACAGGCCAGTCAGCCTAATGTCTGTCCCAGACAAATTAGTAGAAACTGTAACCAAAAGTAAGACTTGTTAGGCACATAGAGGAACAAAGCCTGCTGAAGGAAAATCAGCATGGCTTCTGTAAAGGGAAGTCGTGCCTCACCAACCATTTGGAGTTCTTTGAGAAAGTAATCAAGCATGTATAGACAATGGTGACCCGGTAGACATTATATACCTGGACTTTCAAAATGCTTTTGACGAGGTACCTCATCAAAGACTTCCTGAGTAAACTTAGCAGTCATGGGATAAGAGGACAGGTTCTCTTATGGACTTAAAACTGATTAAATGACAGGAAGCAAAGAGTAGGAATCAATGGACAGTTCTCACAATGGAGAGGAGTAAAAAGTGTGGTCCCACAAGAATTGGTATTGGGGCCAGTACTATTTATACATCAATGATCTGGAACTAGGGGTGAGTAGTGTAGTGGCCAAGTTTGCAGATCACACAAAATTATTCAGGATAGTGAAAACCAAGGCTGACTGTGAAGAGCTCCAAGAGAAATTCCACAAACTGCTTGAGTGGGCAATAATGTGGCAAATGAAGTTCAATGTTAGTAAGTGTAAGGTGATGCACATTGGGACAAAAAATGCCAACTTCAAGTATAGGCTAATGGGGTCTGAACTTGCTGGGACTGAGAGGGGAAAAGATCTTGGGGTCATAGTGGATAGCCCAATGAAAGTGTCAACCCCAGTGTGCTACAGTGGTGAAAAAAGGCAAACTCTATGTTTGGGATTATTAAGAAAGGGATTGAGAATAAAATGACCAATATTGTTATGTCCATGTATAGATATATGGTGCGGCCTCATTTGGAATACTGTGTACAATTCTGATCTTGACAAGCTGTAAAACTGGGCTAAAACTAACAAGAATTTCAACAGATAAATGTAAAGTTCTGCATCTAGGTAGGGGGGGGAAATCAAATTCATAATTACAGGGTGGGGGAGACTTACCTTGGAAGCAGTACTTGCAAAAATGATCTAGGGGGTCTTAGTAAACCATACACTGAATATGAGTCATCAGTGTGATGCGGTAGCTAAAAAGGCAAATGCAATTTTGGCCTGTATCAACAGAAGTATAGTGTCCAGATAATGCAAAGTGATGGTATTACTTTACCCTGCTCTGGTTAGACCTTACCTAGAGTACTGTATTCAGTTTTGGGCACTGCAGTTCAAGGATGCTGATAAGCTGGAATGTGTCCAGAGGAGGGCAACTAAGATGGTGAGTGGTCTGGAGACCAAGTCCTGTGAGGAAAGGTTGAAGGAGCTGGGTATTTTTAGCATGGAAAGGAGACAACTGAAAGGTGATATGATAGCCATCTTCAAGTATTTGAAGGGATGTCATATAGAGGATGGGGCAGAGTTGTTTTCTGTTGCTCCAGACAATCAAACAAGAGCCAGTGGATTGAAATTAAATTGAGAGTTTTTGGCTAAACATTAGGAAGAACTTCCTTACAGCTAGAGTGGTTCCTCAGTGGAATAGGCTTCCTTGAGAGGTGGTGGGCTCTCCTTCTTTGGAGGTTTTAAAGAAGAGGCTAGATGGTAATCTGAGAGCAATGCTGATTCAGTGAACTTTGGTGAATGCTGATTTGGAGGGCAGGAAGGGATGAACCAGTGCTCTGCCTCATTGCCTTTTCTTACACCCACCACCACTTCAGGGTCAGGAAGGAATTTTCCTCCAGGCCAGATTGGCCAGGGATCCTGGAGGTATTTTGCCTTCCTCTGATAGAGCAGGGGTCACTGAGGGGAATGGGGGTGAGTGGGAAGTAGTTGTAAATTTCCTGCATTGTGACCCTTGAGGTCTCTTCCAGCTCTGTTTTCCAAGCAAACACATGCTACTGAGAAAGATTAGCAGAAAGCCAGACCAGGAGTGGCACTGTAATTGTTCACAAAATCAATATCTGTTGGCCCTTCATTCAGGACTCTGACCCAGAGTGGGGACCAGTCCACAGGAAGAAAAAAAACAACACACCAATTGCTGTGGAACTGTAAATCATGTGCTGATTTCTTAAAGATGCGATTACACTGCATTTTTGACCAGTTATATCCTTCTAAGCTCGCTGACTTAAGTGGGCTGTAACTTGTTTAATGATCGCACAGCCAGTGACGTGCATTTAATTTATTATGGGTATGGAAGTAGTGCAGAGCTACACCCTTCAAAGCCCATTGATTTTGATGGGAGATAGAAGGCTGTGACTCACCTTAGGACTGCACTGCAAATGCCCCTAAAACATCAGATGTGCATTTCAACCCCCCCTTGTGTATCATCTAGCAGGCATTCCCTTCTGATAGCAGGCATTCCCTATCCAGAGAAATGCTGAATATTGTGATGTCCCATCATAAGGCAGGTTCCACTCTATAAAACTGAGTGCACAGCTAAGAAAGCTAAAGGTACTCATGCCATTTTCAGTGGCAACTGGGTGGCCTGCGTTACAGCTCCTCCTATATGGACTGAAACATGATCATTAGCTCATCCTCATTTGAGGATTCTAGGATTTCCAACATGATTGTGAAAAGCAGGTTCATATATTCACTTTCAACACACTGAAGTTGCAAGATCAAGCAATGCCATATCACGGTGGTAAGTAATGCATCATGTACAGCAGTGTTTCCCACCCTGTGGGTCTCTGAAAGTGGGTTGCAGGCCAGCCCTCCCTAATGACTGCCCCTGCCCAATGCCCTCTTTTGTATTTTGGGAACCAAGATCTGACCCTGGAAACAGTATCTTCCATTCGTTAGTATTTTTTCTTTGATGCATATACATGTTGATTGCCAAAAAGTGTTCTGTTGGTTACTAGACTGAGTTTCTTAAGATCTTAGGGGGGATTGGAGGGAGCAATGGAGAATGAAAGGGTGGTCAAAGGCTTTGTGTAGGCAAAGGCTATGCATGTCAGAACCACCATATGCTTGGGGTTCATGGTGGGGGCAGCTGTGCCCATTGTGTGATGTTTGTTGGGTTCTCAGAAGCATCTGGTTGGGCACTACAGACAATGGAGTACTGGAATAGATGGGTGATGAGGTCATAATTTGCCTATAGCGCCCCTAGATGAGTCACTGGACTTGTGGGCCACCATACTGAAAAGGCTGGGAACCGCTGATGTGCAAGACACTTATTAATTTATATGTCATCTTTCTACTTCATGGCCATCATTCAAGGGAGCTAACAAAATAATCCAGTAGGCTAAAAAGCTAAAGTTACCATAAAACCAGTAGAAAAGAGCAAGAGTTCAGTAGCTCTTTAAAGACTAACAAAATATGGGGCAAACTATGGGGCCGGCTTTCCCCGAGTCACTGCCCACTTCTTCAGCTACAGCTAGAATGGGAGTCCATCTGTCCTATTTATTGGAAAGCGGAGTCAGTAACACTGACACTGCAGTCCTAAACAGAATTGCCTCTCTCTGTTGTTGTTGTTCAGTCGCACAGTCGAGTCCGACTCTTCGCGACCCCATGGATCATCTCCCGCCAGGCCCTCCTGTCTTCCGCCGTCCTCTGAAGTTGGCTCAATTTCATGTTGTTTGCATCTATGACACTGTCTAACCATCTCATCCTTTGCCGTCCCCGTCTTCTTTGACCTTCAATCTTTCCCAGCCTCTCTCTAACCCTACCGAATTCAGTGGATTTAGGCGAGAGTGACTCTGCTTAGGCCTGCACTGTGAAGCCCACCATGGCAACAGGAGACTCCAAGTAACGGCAGGGAATCATTCCTAAAAGTCTTACTCGCAGAGCTTCTCCTTCCCAGGCAGCCATGCCAAGGCGCAGTTCTGCCAGCCCCGATGCTTCCAACGAGGCGGGCAGCAGGATGGTGGGGGGGGGCGGGCGCTCCCCCGCCCGCCGCGCCCCTATAAAGCAAAGGGCAGAGAGTCGGGAGGCGCACTTGTTGCTGACAGCGCTTATCGGTCGGCGCGCCCAACTCGATGCCCGCCGGTCCAAAGGGGCAGCCGCCATCCATCCATCCATCCACACACCCGTCGGGGCAGGCAGGCAGGCAGGCGGCGGGGAGTCTGAGCGCGGGTGCTGCTGCTGCTGCTAGCTGACCGGCCATGGGGCGCTACACGGGCCAGGCGTGCCGGCTGAGCTTCATGCTGGTGCTGACGGCGGGCTTCTTCGTGGCCGAGCTGGTGTCCGGGTACGTGGGCAACTCCATCGCGCTGGTCTCGGACTCGTTCAGCATGCTCTCCGACCTGATCGCGCTGTGCGTGGGCCTGGTCACCGGGCGCATCTCCCGCCGCCGCCGCCGCAGCCCGCGGGCCTCCTTCGGCTACGGGCGGGCCGAGGTGGTGGGCGCCCTCAGCAACGCCGTCTTCCTGGCCGCTCTCTACTTCACCATCCTGATGGAGGCGCTGCAGCGGCTGGCGCGGCCGGAGCCCATCAGCGACCCGCCGCTCATCCTCGTGGTGGGAACCCTGGGCCTGGCCGTCAACCTCGTGGGCCTCCTCGTCTTCCAGAACTGGGCCGCTTGCTGCCCCCCCTGCCGCCGACGCCGCCCGCCCTCGCCTCCCGGCCACGAAGACGGACTCCCCCCGGAGGACGGCCCTGCGACCTCCTCCTCCTCCGCCGCCGCCTTGGAGGGGCCTCCGCCGGGAGGGCCAAACCACTGCGACCCAGGCGCTTTCCTTCCTTCCTTCCTTCCTTCCTTCCTTCCTTCCTTCCTTCCTCGTCCTGTGCTCTTTCCCCCCATTTTTTCACCTTTTCCATCCTTTTGAGATTTCCTTTGTACTGTTTTGAACCACTTTTACCTACCTTTTCTTTATTTTTTGAATTCTGTCTCATTAGACTGACACATTTTAATTTCTTCTCTTTTTCAAACTGTTTCACACTTGGATCATCACAACTTACTTTTATGCTTCTTTTACACATGCTGAATAATGCACTTTCAGTGCATTTTGCAACTGGATTTTACTGTGTGAAATGGCAAAACCCACTTTCAAATCATAGCTTTTGTAAATTCTCAGCTTTTTCTGCTCTCCATTCTATGTTCCCTAGCCCCCAAGCTATTGCCTTTCCTTTTATTGTTGTTTGGCCTGCCCTTTTTGACATAAAGACTTATTCTTTAAACAAATACATAGTATATATATAATAATACAATTTTACTGAGGTATGCAGGTCAAGAATGTGGAGTATATAATTCTTGCTACATTAAAGTAGATTGAATGAGACAATCTTTGAATGCCACAAGTAGTATTTAGTGTATGTTCTTATTCATATTGTATATCGCCCAGAGCCCTGCAGCAGGAGAGATTGGGATAACAACAACAACAACAACAACAATAATTTCTTGTCAAGCCTTTTTTTCGCACATTTTTTATCACTCCCCCCTTTCTTTCAAATCCCTCTGTTCTCTCTTTTTGTCTTTCACATTTGTTATTCTTCCTCAGCAACACTTCTTTTTCTGTGGTGTTCTTGCTCACCAGAAACTTTTTGTTTTCAGATAGTTCTCATGCTCACCTTAGTTTTCCTAATTTTCTTATACAAAGAAGCACAGAGAAAGGTTGCAGCAGTCTTAAATACAAATGACTCAGTATATATATATATGAATATCTTCATGTGCATTGGAGTTTGTAAACTTCACAAGTATCATTAAAGCAAAGTCCATGAAATACTTTGTTGGCTAATAATGGTGCTGTAATGTTACGTACACTGTGTGTGAGAGAGAGAGTGAAAAAAGTAATTATGCAGGCACTAGTTTGAATGTTGACTATTTGTTTAAGATGGTTTTGAAAAGATTGGTGTTTTTTCTGTTTGTAGAACTTATACACAACACAGCGTTTCTTCTTTGAATGCAGGTGACTCCATAAATATCCAGAACTTGCCTGAGGAAGAGGTGATAAAGAAAAAAGAGAAAAAGTCTGAAGCCTTGAATATCAGAGGTACTGCACAGTCAATTGCTGGCTTCTCCAAAGTCTGGGCACCATTTTTGTGGACAACCACCTTTTGTTTGTAACCAAGCTTTCTGAACAAGTACATATTAGATTTCATAAACTATGCATACAAGAATAACAAGTTTTTAGAATGTTTACTAAATAATATAGTTAGATCCCCCCCCAAACCAGCCAGTCTCTCCCCATTTGACTACCACATGTTTTGACACAGCTGCTGAACTATGGAGGCAAAAATGGGGGTAGGCAGAAAGCAAAGGGATAGATGGTTTAATGTTTACACATGGGGCCCTGCAGACTGCTATGGCCCTAGTTCGTATTAACTTTATTCAAACAAATGTAACTATGCAGTGGTATGGCTTTTTGGAATATCAGGCAACTTCACACAACGGAAATCTAGTGGCACCCTGAAGACTAACAGCACTCATGACATTTTACTTATATGGGAATAAGGGAGAGTGTGTGAAAATCATGTTAGTTTTACTGCATACACAGGCAGTGGGAAGGCACAGTGGGGCAATGTGTTTATATGTGCCAAAGTGAACATGTGCAACCTTTACACATTGGGGTATACCTATGTAGTCAAATTTCATGCATAAAGTGACTCGTATTCATTTTTTTCTTCTGTTCTCAAAGGCAATTCTTTAAATTTCTTCTGTTGACTAATTTATGTTAATGCTCAAACCCTACTCTCTGTGCTCTTCAGAGGTGAGGCAGGTAGCAAGTAGAGACAGGACATTTTGTGTGGTGGCACCTTGTCTTTGGAATGCCCTCCCTCTTAAGACTTTCCTGGCACATACTCTGCTTTCTTTTGGCTTTTAATTAGAGGTATTATCTTACCAGATTTTAAAAATACTTACTTCTGTTTTATGGATAGTGCTTACATGGTTTATGTCCAAAAGGTTGGTTTTAATGGGTTGTTTTTAATATTATGATCTAGTTTTAATTTTAAGCCACCTTGAGCAGGACTATTAAGAGGTGGAATAGAAACATCCTAACTAAATAAACTGGACTAGCTAGTTGTGTGTTAATATTATATTTAACATGAGATACTTTCAAAAATAAGTTTTGATCAAGCTCTAGTTTACATTTACTGCACTGGAAGCCCTCCCTTCTTATCACCATCAAAGCCACTGAATGATTCCTTTCCTGTTCCAGGTGTTCTTTTGCATGTAATGGGAGATGCCCTTGGCTCAGTTATCGTTGTGGTTGCTGCATCAATATTCTATGCACTTCCACTGTTGCCTCAGCCAAAGGCCTGGCGGAACAGCTCCGTCTTGCAGGCCCTGTGGAATTGAAGAAGATCCCGCAGGGCCCTGGTCTCAATAGGGAGCATGTTCCACCAGGCTGGGGCCAGGACAGAGAAAGCCCTGCCCCTGGTTGAGGCAAGACGGGTGTCCTTCGGGCCAGGGAGCACCAGAAGGTGTTGATCTTTAGTGCGTAATACTCTTTGAGGCATATATAGGAAGAGGTGGTCCCTTATATATGTTGGTCCCAGGCCGTATAAGGCTTTAAAGGTCAAAACAGCACCTTGAAGTGAAACTGGTACTCAATTGGTAGCCAATGCAGTTGGCGGAGCGCGTGCCTATTTTACTGCTAGTAGCATACTTAAAAGCCTCTGGATTATACCTTCATCCCAGCTCTAAATTCTCAAGAGTGTTGAGTACCTGAGTCACATGGTGGTGTCCTAGCAACGTGACTCAAATCTTGCTGGATTAGTGAAAGCATGCATTTCAAGAACGTGGCACTTCTACAAAGCAAGCAAAAAAGCAAACCTTCAGCAGCTGTTTTTCCAAATATTTGTTATGATGCTGTGCACATTTTTAGAGGTTTCTAACCTAGTTATTGTAAACCATCGCTCAATGGTTTTGCATTATGGAGTACAAGCTGGGGGCCTGCAAGGAAATACTGGGGCTGAGATAAACAATTTAGAAATCCCATACAACTCTTCCAAATCTAGGTAAAGGTAAAGGTTCCCTTGCTTGAAAGCCAGTCGAGTCCGACTCTAGGGTTGCGGTGCTCATCTCTGTTTCAAAGCCGAAGAGCCAGCGCTGTCCGAAGACGTTTCCGTGGTCATGTGGCTGGCATGACTAAACACCAAGGTGCATGGAATGCTGTTACCTTCCCACCAAAGTGGTACCTATTTATCTACTTGCAATTTCTTGCTTTCGAACTGCTAGGTTGGCAGGAGCTGGAACTAGAGACGGGAGCTCACTCCGTCATGCGGCAACTCGGGTCTCGAACTGCTGAACTACTGACCTTCCACAGCCTGCAGTTCAGCATCTTAACCACTTTTCCCGACCTCATGAGGACTCCCAAGTATGCAGAGACCCTGTACCTTGACAGTCCTACTTTTGCAGCTTCATAATCAACAGTACACTATTGTTCTGTTTTGCTTTTGATGTAGCTTCCTAAAGTTTTCAGGACATTTTGCCCATACCAAACATTTTTGTTCAACAGAATCAGAAGTGTGATCTATGCTACTTATTGAGTCCTTTTACATTTATATGGGATTTATAAGAGTTTAGGGACAATTGTGTTATCCTGGTATGAGATATTCTCCGGAGAAAGGCTGGGGGGAAAAACCCTAAAAGTAGATGCTGGTATTTAAGTATGCAGGGTACAGGGTCTCTGCATACTTGGTATTTAAGAATCTAAAATACCTTTTTGAGCCCCGTGTTTAAAAAAAATATAGCTGTAGCAGGAAATCTCACTTGACTTATTTTCTCCTTGTTTCTGCTGTTGTTTTTTTCTAGCAAACAAACTGTCGGAAGTGCCAGGTGTTAGCAGCATTCATGAGGTGCATGTCTGGGAGCTTGTCAGTGGAAAGAATATTGCCACCCTCCACGTCAAATGTCACACCACGTCTGATTACCAAGAGGCGTCTTACAGAATGAGGGAGGTGTTCCATGAAGCGGGGGTCCATTCAGTGACCATCCAGCCAGAGTACACGGACCACAAGAGCCCCGAGATCCTGTGCAGTGCCCCCTGTATCTCCAACTCTTGTGACCCCCAGTTGTGTTGTAGCCAGCAGGAAGCAACCTTTGTCCAAGTAGGGAATAGCTATAATGAGAAAAATGGCAGCATCACCCCATCACTGAAGAAAGCCTATAAAAATTCAGTGGAAATTCCCGTTGAGCCCACGTGGGCAGAAGATGTTGTCAAAAAGGACAAGTGTAAAAATGAAACTGGCAATAGCATACCATATGTATACAGTACACGATTTTAGACCATTCAGATTATGCTTTATAACTAATCAAGGGCAAAACTTCTTTGGACAAAGCCCATATGTCTAAATAGTAGATGATGGTGGCAGGGCTTGCAGTGTTCCTGGGAATTCAGCCTTTGATAGCTGAGTATCAGACATAATGTTCAGACCTTGATTCCATGGCAGGTCTTTAATCAAAACATCTTGCTCTGTGAGCAGAAGGCACTTTCTCTTGTGCAGGGGAGGGGCCATTGGTTTTCCCTCTGTCTGTACTCCCTAGATCTCCCTGAAAAGCTGCTGCAGAACTCAGGGTCCTTTTGCCCTTTAAATATAGATCTTTCCCATGCAAAAAGAAATGCTTTCTGGTCATGACATGGGATCTTTGGATTTAAGGTGTCCTTTCCCACTCCAAATGTGTCCTGAGCAGTTTTAACACTTAATTTGTTGACCCACCTTAGTGCTATCCCCCCCCCCTTGTGTGAATGATCTCTGTGTTCTCACCCTCTAGTCTGTGGTCGAGGTTCCCCTCTGGTCCTACTGAGATGGGCTGCTGGTTGTAAGTCTTAGTGATCTCATGATTGTACTAGCTTGAAGAACTCTTTCATTATGAAAGAAAATAAGCAGAAATTTCATTGAGCCTTTAAAAATACTCTGTTTACTTGAAGTCAAATGTGGATGAAAGGAAGAGAAAGGCAAAAGCTGTCAGGAGTTCATAGGACAGAACATGTACTGAGGGAATCGGGGGGGGGGGACCATAGGTTCCTAACACTGCCTCCTCCAGCATCAATAGGCAACATGGTGGGGGAGAACAACCCATACAGCTACCTTTAGCCAGAGACCAGTTTGGTGTAGTGGTTAAGTGTGCGGATTCTAATCTGGGAGAACCGGGTTTGTTTCCCCCACTCCTCCACTTGCAACTGGCCGGACGACCTTGGGCAAGCCGTAGTTCTGAGAAGAGCTATTCTTGAAAAAGAGCAGTTTCTGTCATAACTCTCTCAGCCCCACCTACCTCACAGGGTGTCTGTTGTGGGGAGGGAAAGGGAGAGGAGATTGTAAGCCGTTCTGAGACACCTTCGGGTACTGAAGGGTAGGGTATAAATCCAATCTCTTCTCTTCTTTATTGCACTTGTCTGAATGAAGTAATTTCAGTGTGTGCTGTGTTCATTGGACCAATGAACATGCCCCTTTGTGGCAGCCGTTGAAAATGATGGTATTATGCCAGTGTTAATGAAGATACTGAGTTCTCTCTGCTTTATTATCTTTACTAGGAATTTTCTTTTTTAACCACAGTATCTGGAAGGGGTTCTGCTTCCTCCCTACACTGTCTGTACTCCCTAGAGCTGCTGCAGAACTCAGGGTCCTTTTGCCCTTTAAATATAGATCTTTCCCATGCAAAAAGAAATGCGTTCTGGTCATGACATGGGATCGTTGGATTTAAGGTGACCTTTCCCACTCCAAATTTGTCCTGAGGAGTTTTAACTCTTAATTTGTTGACCCACCTTAGTGCTATCCCCCCCCCTTGTGTGAATGATCTATGTGTTCTCACCCTCTAGTCTGTGGTCGAGGTTCCCCTCTGGTTCTACTGAGATGGGCTGCTGGTTGTAAGAGTGATCTCATGATTGTACTAGCTTGAAGTACTCTTTCATTAAGAAAGAAAATAAGCAGAAATTTCATTGAGCCTTTAAAAATACTCTGTTTACTTGAAGTCCAATGTGGATGAAAGGAAGAGAAAGGCAAAAGCCGTCAGGAGTTCATAGGACAGAACATGTACTGAGGGAATCTGGAGGGGGGGGGGAACCCTAGGTTCCTAACACTGCCTCCTCCAGCATCAATAGCCAACGTGGTGGGGGAGAACAACTCATACGGCTACCTTTAGCCAGAGAGCCAGTTTGGTGTAGTGGTTAAGTGTGCGGATTCTAATCTGGGAGAACCGGGTTTGTTTCCCCCACTCCTCCACTTGCACCTGGCCGGACAACCTTGGGCAAGCTGTAGTTCTGATGAGCTATTCTTGAAAAAGAGCAGTTTCTGTCATAACTCTCTCAGCCCCACCTACCTCACAGGGTGTCTGTTGTGGGGAGGGGAAGGGAGAGGAGATTGTAAGCCGCTCTGAGACACCTTCGAGTAGTGAAGGGTGGGGTATAAATCCAATCTCTTCTCTTCTTCTTCTCTTCTTTATTGCACTTGTCTGAATGAAGTAATTTCAGTGTGTGCTGTGTTCATTGGACCAATGAACATGCCCCTTTGTGGCAGCCGTTGAAAATGATGGTATTATGCCAGTGTTAATGAAGATACTGAGTTCTCTCTGCTTTATTATCTTTACTAAG
>NW_015175484.1:36760-55013 GCF_001447785.1 Gekko japonicus
CTGCTTCCTCCATACACGTGATTAAAATAACATTCATGGGTCTAATTTGGCACATGAGAGAGGCATTTATGTGATTTCTTCAAGAAACAAAAATTTAAGTTTATCGTATATGTTAAATTAATAAGTAATTGTACTTAATCATGAACAGTTGAGATACCAGGGTTTTCCCATTCTTTCCAGTATGGTGCTATTTAATGTATTTATTGAAGTATGGTGATTAAAGTAATTTTCTAGGATTTTATTTTAAAATGGTTTCTTCCTGACTTACTGGAATTCCTTGAAGGATTATAACTTAGCCCATTTTATGCCACAATTCCATTTGATAGTAAGACCCACTGATTTCTTGGTAAACTGACCTTCTGTATCTTCTTACAGCCTAAAGTGTGAAATGTGATCCAGGAGGGCCCTTGTTTCAGAATATTGAGAGGCTGTAGCCTTCTGACACTTTGATATGGAAGCCTAAAGATCAGGGATCGTATTACCACTGGAAATCAAGCCAGTCAGTCAAATGGATCCAAATGCCAAATGCCATGGTAATAGATTGAATCAGGACAGGATCGTGCCTGGTGATATCTGTGCCATTAATTCGGCCATTGAGCTTTGGGTGTGGCGAGAGAACTGCCTTACTGGTGATGAACTCTGGTTCAGTCCACCAGAGTATTGCTGCTGCTCATCCTCTATTGGTTCCTTGAAATCCCCAGTTGAAACTATGGCCTCTTGTTTGTATATTGCTCTGCCATTTAACTGAATGTATGTATTTTTGTGTGTTTTGGTTTGCAGTTGTAACATTGTCTTGAATATTTTTATATGTAAGCCATCTATTTATATTGTCTTGAATAGAAATATATTCTCCTAAATATGGCAATCAGATTTTTAGAGAAAATATCTTCTTAACATTATATAAATATCTTCAAATAGGCCATCATTTTGGTTTAAGGGAGCTGGTAAATAAAATTTTAACTTCCAAAATGTATAAAATGAATAAACAGTAATACATCTTATTGTAAACTATTTTCTTTCTGTAATTATTACCTGTTGCTCAGGCTCTTAAAGGTGTATTCTGTAACCAGCCTGTATAGTGAAGTCAATCACAAGCATTTTGCCTGAAATATCACATATCTATGAGTAAAAACTAAGGAATAGAGAAATTTGAATGAAAACCAGATTTGTTTAAAGCATCTTGAAAATACCATTATATTTGGTAGGAACTTGATAATACAAAATGGGAAATTTCGCTTTGGAAGTCCCACATTTGAACATCCATTTTTGAGGCCAGTGGCACCTTTAAGAACAACAAAAGTTTATTCAAGACATGAGCTTTTATGTGCACGCACACTTCCTCAGATACATTGAAATGGAAGTTAACATATAGGCAGATGCCTCTACGTAGGTGAATAGCAAATTAGCATACAACTTAATGAAGATGTTTTGACATATGCAAAGACTAAACAGCAATAAGCTAAGTTCATATGGTCACTATTTGTTTGGATTTAATTAGGGGGGAAACAGTAAATATGTCAAAACAGGAGACAGATGTGTAAAAATATCCTTCTAAGAGTAATAAATGGTCATTCTGTTGTTACGTTCCATTTGTCTTCTTTCAAGCATGGAGTTAACAACATCCTTTTCTTAGAGGTGGGGTGCAGTGTTATGTCAGAGAAATACATCCAATATTCATTGCATTACATTCAATATTCAAATATACTATTCCAAAAAAGAAATGCAGTAAAATATAGAGGATGTATAGCCCTTCTTAATGAGAATACATATGTAAGGACTGAATGTGTTCAGCCTACAAGACCACTTCTGACTTCTCCAAACTTTGTTTAGTTTTGAAATTTGGGAGTATTTCTTATCTATTGACTTGGAGTCATCATAGGCTAGATCTTTCTTTGGGGGGGGGTTGTGGATGCTACTTTTCTTTTAATCAACTTGTATACTCTTACATACGTCAGTACATCGCTTTGGTCCCAATTCCTGGAATGACATCTGGACCCAAAGTTCTATCGAAGTAATTTGTGATGAAGCAAGCCATTTGATGGTTATGAACTTTAAGTTCTATTTAGAACTTCAGTTTTCTTGCAATAACGATGGTCCAGGAAAAAATTCAGTGAAGGAGGCCACTTCATGGTAATAAAAGTTTGCCATAGGCCTCCTTCATTTTGCAAATGGGTGAATTACACCGCAAGTATGACATCGTGGTTAGAGTATTAGGCTAGAATCTAAGAGACCTCTTTGCCATGAAAGGTTACCTGGTGTCCCTGGGTCAGCCACTCCCGTTCAACTTCACAGGGTTGTTTTGAGGATAAAATGGAGAACAAGAGAACGTTGTAAGCTTCTTAGGGTCCCCAGTGGAGAGAAAAGTGAGATATAAATAAATCCTAAAAAATACTGCATTCTGAAATCTTGACATATTTAGGTGAGCTTTTTCTTTTGGCACTCATACAGCCATGATGTACGGTGGTTATGAGAAAATCAGTCTAGGGTTTGATCTTTAATGCTGGAATGTGAAGGTCAAAAACCTGCAAGAATCCTGCTCAAAAAATTTGAAGTGTTTCTATAGTTTGAGAAATATTTTCAGCCACAATCCATGTAAGAGTTTTAGTTCACTTCTCTCTGTGTTGGATTGTGGCATCCATGTCTGAATTAGAATGTCTGATGAACCCTCTGTAAATGGCCGTGTATAATCTTGAGAATGGGGTAATTTCGAGAGCTTCACTATACCAAAGTTGATGTTACAACTTGTGAAGTTACATTGTTGTTTCCTAGGTGAATTTAGTGATGTTTCAGAAATCTAATCCTTCCAAATGCATTGTAAATACAAAACTTTGCATTGTAAATATGCTTTTATGAAGTCACCAGTGTGAAATTTCTTTATGTACATTATAGTTGTTGAAGAAAAAGTTGTTTAACTCTGTGAATAAAAATGTATTTTTAAATAAGCACTGTATGTTGTGCTTCTTGTCTATCGAAAACATAAGAGGCTGCTTCTCATAGTCTCAGCTAAACTGCAAATGCAGAACTATGAAACATAAAATCCTCTTGTCCTGTTTGAAGTAGGTGCACCTGTAACATTTGTTCAAAGTGCCTTTACAGTATTTAAAATACAGGAATGCAGGCCTGTATTGTAAAGGGAGATATCAATTTTCTTTTTTTGATCACAATCTACAGACTCCATTAGAAGTGTATGTATTTTCATATCCATACCAGAGTTCAAAATGTAAGACCCCAAGTGCATGGCTGAAATTAACTCGAAGGGCATCTCCAGAAGGTTCTAATTGTGAGGTTCTGTTCTTCCATTTTTTATTATTCTTCCACTTTGGGGTGCTTCAGCCTATGCAGTTCTTTTAAGTTATTGGTAGAGGAGGGACCAGTTCTCTCCAGACAATTCACATGTTTACCTTCTAATGAAGGGGGCATCCTTGTTGTATAGGTAAAGGTAAAGGTTCCCTTGCTCGAAAGCCAGTCGAATCCGACTCTAGAGTTGTGTTGCTCATTCCTGTTTCAAAGCCGAAGAGTCAGCGCTGTCCAAAGACATTTCCGTGGTCATGTGGCTGGCATGACTAAACACCAAGGCGCATGGACCGCTGTTACCTTCCCACCGAAGTGGTACCTATTTATCTACTTGCAATTTCTTGCTTTTGAACTGCTAGGTTGGCAGGAGCTGGAACTAGAGACGGGAACTCAGTCCGTCATGCGGCACTCGGGTCTCGAACTGCTGAACTACTGACCTTCCACAGCCTGCAGTTCAGTGTCTTAACCACTTGAGTAAAAAGAATGTACTTGTCTTTCTTCAAAATGCTTCCCATACTCCCTGTAGAGTGCTGCAGAGTGACCATGGGTATATAACACTAGAGTTGGGGGTCTGATTTTGGGAAATTTGGGTTCAACTGGTTATAAAGCTCACTGGGTGGGCTTGAATAAATCCAGCCAAATGTACCTTGCAAGCTGAGCCTTAAAAGCTCATTGGTGCAAGGATGGGATGTGTAACAAATAGGTTTGCCAACCTCCAGGTGGGTCCCATAATTACAACTGGCCTCTGGACTACAGAGATCAGGTCACCTGGAGAAAACATAAAGCTTTGGAGGGTGGGTCCTGTGATTTCACATCTCTGCTGAACTCCCTCTCCTCCCCGGACTTCACTTGCCCAGGCTTTAGTCCTAAATCTCCAGGAATTTCCTGTCCCAGAGTTGGCAACCCTAGTGACAGATCAGTGCAGCAGTCCTCTGAGACACTTGAAAGAAGCCTAATGCACGTGTCTTGGTCTTTATTAGTTTTAGAAAAACAAGGCCCAGTGTACCAAGTGCTGTTTTCATGCAAGACCTGCTGAAACTTAACATGCATTGGACAGGACAGCCACTCAGTGGACATTTCTCCCTGTCAATATCAATTGTATATACAATAAATATCCTTTCAATCTTTAGTGAAAGCTTTAGCTCTGTCTAGACTGGGAGATTGTTTCGGTCACATTTTTGAAAAACATGGACCTTTCTTTAAGCTACAGACAGGTTTAAGCAGCAATTTACTGTGAACCATTTACCACATTAAGATTTGAGATTTTTTCTCGGCTAATATTTATTTCCTCCAGAAAATTATTCATAATCAGGCCAGTGAGACCACCCACAAGTTCACAATTTGGTGCTCCTGACAGTGTGAACCTAAGAACTAGGGCTGGCAAAAATAAGAAATGGTGTGCGCAGAATGCAGATGCTAATATTGTTTCTACTTACTCTACCAATCTCTAAGCTTGCTGTCTTAGTTTTTTTTTTTAGTTGTACATTATTTCTTGATTGTTTTTGCATTAGGAGAAAGTATCAAATTTATTGGTATTACTAGCAAAACAACTATTATGACTGGCATTTGAGAGAATGCATTTATAACGCAGATCTCTTGGGAGAGAAACCAAGGCTGCGGTCACATGGGCAGTTTGTGGTGCTATAGTTGCATTACCTGAGCGGAATAAATGGGCCCCTCCAGACCGGGAACATCTGCCTCCCTTTGCGCAGTTGTTGGCAACCCGTGCTGTTCTGCAACGGAAGTAGAATAAACAGATACCGGGGAAAGTCTGGTATTAATGGGTTGTTTGGGGTTCCCTCCAGGTTTTCCAATGCCTAAAGTCTCCTGCAGTGAAAGGAACCCGGAATAGATGTCTGAACCTGCAGATCCATTTTTGCCGCTGGAGTGGGGTTGTTTTTGGAGTTTTTGCCTATATGCGCATGAGTGTACATGCACACATGGGTGCATATGCACCCACCTGCATTTTAAAAAAATGACTGAGCAGCGTGCTCCATGGCTGTGGTGCTGCAGTAATGTGGATGCTTGACCACAGGACTGCTGCGTGGTTAACCCGCAGCAGGGTGTGCTGTCTGGGTCATATGCCCCAGAACACTTTAAACTGGTACAATTAGAGATGCCACCATACCGTACAAAGCTGCCAGTGTAACCATAGTCAAAGAGTATTTCTGTGCATGCTGCATACAGAGGTGCACCTTGTGGGAGTCTGACCAGAGAAGGCTGGGGATGTATGGAGGGAAATTTTTTCCTTTGCAACAACAGGGTCCACAAGAATAGCTCTTTGTGTTTATTAATAGTAATTATTCGAAGAAAGCAAAGAGAACACCAATGGGATGGAGACTAATCTTTCTCCCTTTCCCCAGGTGGTCATAGCCATTCAGGATTGAGCTGGCACCCATCCTAGTTTCTCCTTGATGGGGCCAAACTACGCATTTTTGTAGGAGAACCATTTTTGAGATAACATGATAGATTTAGTAAGAAATATTTTCAAGCACTCACACCAAATACAACATTGTAAATGAATTCCCATGGAGGTAATCACTATTGTTTCATGAAACCCCCAAACCTTCAGCTGCTTCAGGGACAGAGGTTCAAAGCACATTGTGCTCTTTGAAAGCTCCATCCACCCTCATTCTTACTGTTGCCCTGGTGCTTGTAAGCAAGATACTCAGTCACAGTTAGCCTCTTTAATCTCACTGCCAGATGCCTCCACAGTTATCTTGCTTTCCCACTTAGCTCTCTTCAGGCAGGTTCAAGCCCAATCTTATTTGTCTAGTTGTGACCAGCCTTGTAATCTTTTGGCTCGCATGACACTTTTGGGTGGCTCTTGTAAAAATACTGAGGGCTCTCTGCTCTATGATTCTAACATGGGGTGGGGGGTGCCTCTCTCTCCCTAACATTCTCATTAGTCCTCCCTTTTATTTGTGTCCATCAAGAAGTGCTTTTAAAGGATGCCTTTGAAATACTTCTGCAGTCCAATGTTCTTAGTATTGTTCTATGGGTATACTTAATTATAAATTACTCATTGCTATTGCATGTATATGCGTGTGCATAGATATCTGTCTCTGTGTACATGGCAGCAGACTGGTTAAAAGTGAAAGCTGTCTGGGTAACTCACAAGTTTGCAACTGCTGCAAAGCTGCCAGAAAGCAGCTGCAGAAACTGCAGCATTCAGAATAGTAAATTCTGCACTCATACCCAAATTCCACACAGGAAGAACTGCTTGGGCTCAGATTCCAAAGTCCAATGTATTGACATCTGCCTTTCCTGCAGCTTTTGAGGAAGCAGTGGAAGAAATGGGCAGCAATGCTAGATGCACAGGGGAGAAGATGCATGAATATTAAGGACAGATGGCCAGAAAAGGAGAATTGTAGTCAGCTATGGGAAAAATAAGGAACCACAAGACCCAGAAGGCTGAAATTTCAACAGGTGAAATCCACATATTTTCAGAACCAGAAGGAAAAATCTGAAGACTGAGGTGGCTCTTGTTTGCCCATTATGGCCCATAATCCAACACAACTTGCTTTAGTGGGATACCAGAATGCTTTCAGAAATGAAGAAATACATTGACATTTGTATTATGACATGTATTTGAGGGTTTTAAAAAGATGTGTATGCTTGTGTCTTCCTGGGATAACTATTACCTTAGGACAGAGCCAATTGCATTTTGTTTCTGCTGAACAGGCTTTCAAAGAGTTCCTGGGTTTCCTAGTTCAAGTAAGGTAGTTCTTGGAAAGGAAGTCTTAAACTGCCACCGTTTCACACCTCCTGATCAGCTACTGATGTTAGAAAGTGCTGTTATAGCTCTAATGCCCATTCCACTACCTCATGAGGTAAAAGATTTCTAGGTTTTACAGCTTTGAACTCATTATCCCATCATGTATTATACAGCTGTCTCAAGATTGTTTACCAAAGTGATTATGAGGGCATATTGTGGCCAAATAGGTATTCTCCTGCCAACCCGTACACTCTTATGGAAAGTTACAAAATACTGACTATCTCAGTAGCCTTTGTATTCCTAAAGAAAAATTATTCAATATTTTCTATTTGTTCAATCTATTAATTAGGAAAATGGGTGGCTGAGGTAAAAGATTTCTAGGTTTTACAGCTTTGAACTCATTATCCCATCATGTATTATACAGCTGTCTCAAGATTGTTTACCAAAGTGATTATGAGGGCATATTGTGGCCAAATAGGCATTCTCCTGCCAACCCGTACACTCTTATGGAAAGTTACAAAATATTGACTATCTCAGTAGCCTTTAAAGAAAAAATATTCCATCTTTTCTATTTATTCAATCTATTAATTAGGAAAATGGGTGGCAATCGTCCATTGGCCGTGGTGAGAAGACAAAAGGCACACTGTTTAGGAAGTTGATTTCTCCCACTAACTCTTGTCAGGTCCAGCCCAAGATGGTGTAGTGCCTTCAGGGGGAAATCCTGGTGGTATCTCCTCCCATTAATTAACACACAGTCTCTGGTCCTTCTGAAATGCCTATTTCTTGCAAAGCACTTGGTGCAGGAGGACTCCATGGTTCTATATGCTTCTTGGACTGCCATCCCTAACAGCAAACAATATCCACTGCCTGAGGTAGCCAGCACCTCAGACATCAACATGCTAACAGTGTGATCCTAAACAGAATCACAGCATTATAAATCTGTAGAAGTCTATGGTTTAGATAGGTGTGCTGCAAGTGGCCTCAGGCAAATTTAGCACACTTTAAAAAAATGGCTTATAGCCTGTGATGATAAGGGGGGGGGAGAGTGAAAGAAGCACCCATTTAACCTTTTCTTTTCCCAATCAATGTGTTGGTTCAGAACTGCTCCCTACAAACATGGCATAGACTTACCTGAAAGGCTGGATTGCTGCGTGGGCAAGGAGAAATTGTGAACATGGCTCATTTGGTGCATCTGTGAAATTTGTGTTTTGTACCTTGTAAGCCACTTTGGGTTCATGTATGGAGAAAAGCGGGTTAAAAACATTCTAAATAAATAATATACAAACAAATATGTGAAGAACAGGGAAATGGGCAGAGCCTAAGCACTGTAGACTACCTATGTGCATAATAACATTTTAAAAGGTATCTCAGAATCTCCCCAAAATGCAAATAGGGATAAAATAGAAGCAGTGTCTTCCCCTCCCAAGGACATATTATTGGTAAATGGGGATAGTTTGAATATATGTAGCTAACAGAACCAATTTCTTCTTGTTTAATTTTGGCCCCGTTCGCACGGAGCATTTGCTGTGCTGAAGGCACGATAGTCCCGCGGATTTTCTGGGTGCGATCACACTGGAACATCTGGGAGGCGTACCACGCTTGTGGTGAACCCTTGGCATCCCGCTGAAGATGCGGATTAAAAAAGTACCTGGGATGACCTACTGGCAAATGGTTTGCCACGGGCTGCATGCGGACTCCCTGGGTGTGATTGCGCCAGTGCGCGGCTTTCTCCCCCGTTGTCCTTTTTGCCGCGGGGAAGCCGCCGTTATGTCTGATTGCATCATGGCGCATCAGAATGCGATGGCGCAAATAGCCGCGCTTCCCCCCGCATTTTCCGGCATGTCTGACCAGGGCCTTTATTTATTTATATATATATAGTCCAGCTTTCTCACTGGGACTCAAAGGGGATTATATAATGTAAGTAGTACAATCAATAGCATGAGGAGACATCTAAAAACAATGTAATAGGACTAAGATTTTAGAAATCTGAAACAAGACTTAAGTATTAAAGATGACATATGTGAGACATGACATTACATAAGTAGGAATATGATGCAGTGAGAGCAAGATAAAAACAGACGACAGCAGAAAATACATATTAGTAGTAACCTTCCACAGTCCCATTCTTTCTATTGAAATGTCTTCTGGAATCATTCTCTTATAACGTAGCCCTATTCCTTTACAGAAATGCCCTCTCAAACAGTTCTGTTTAACATAATTGAGGCTAGACTACTGTAACGCTCTCTACATGGGGCTGCCTTTGGCGCAAATTCGGAAGCTGCAGCTAGTGCAGAATGCTGCAGCCAGGCTGCTGATGGGTCTCACTAGATGGGATCACATCCGGCCTGTGCTGAAAGCGCTGCACTGGCTGCCAATGGCGTACCGGATTTGCTTCAAAGTGCTGGTTTTAACCTTTAAAGCCCTATATGGCCAGGGTCTGGCTTACCTAAGGGACTGCCTCTCCCTGCATGTTCCCCCAAGGGCACTACGGTCGGGGAATCAAAATCTCCTAGATATTCCAGGCCCCAGGAACATCAAACTGGCTGCCACTAGGGCCAGGGCGTTTTCGGTGGCGGCTCCTACCTGGTGGAACGAGCTCCCAGAGGAGATCCGGGCCCTGTGGGACCTGGCGCAGTTCCGCAGGGCCTGTAAAATGGAGCTCTTCCACCAGGCTTTCAAGTAGGAGCTGCCGCCACTACTATTCCACCACCGCCTTCTTCTTTATCTCTGCACTTTGACTATTGGTTGAGCGAGCATTATCGGGGGTGTGAGACATTCCTGGCTGTGCTACTGGGACGTATATTGCTGTTCTGTTGTGTTGGTATGAATAATTCTTGAATCCCATCTTGAATTCAAGTAATTTTGGAGCACCGTATTTTTAATTGAATTGTACATATTGTATTTTATATTGTTCTTACACTGTTGTACTGTTTTAACTTGGCATCTATGCCTCTTGTGAGCCGCCCTGAGCCTTCAGGGAGGGCGGGATATAAATTTAAAGATAAATAAATAAATAAATAAATAATCTGTGGAAAGCTAGAAGTGTAGGAGTCTTCCTGACCTCCTCAGGCAGGGCATTGTACTGTTATACCTGAAGGACTGCCTTTATGATCCCATGCGGTGTCTTCATTAAGCTAAACATAGGCTTTTGGTGGTGCCTGGCTCTCCTGGCTCTTGACTTGCCCATTTGAGTGCAAAAAGGGCAAGAGCCTTTTCCATTGTGGCCCCAACCTGGTAGAATGCTTTGTCTGAGGAGGCTTGTGTCATGTGGGCCTTAACTGCATTCCGCAGGATATGTAACTCTGAAACTCTAACTGCCACACCATACTGCTTTTTATAAGGTGGCTGCTGTTGCAAAGTAGGAAGCAGTCAGGACAAGTTGAGTCATGCAAGTTGGGTTATATCGAGTCACCCAGTGGTTGCTTCCAGGCCTAGGGAAGTGGGACATGGAGATCTCCCAGAATTACAACTGAACTCCAGACAACAAGAGATTTGCTCCCCTGAAGAAAATGGCTGGTTTGGAAAGGGGTTATATCAAGTCACCCAGTGGTTGCTTCCAGGCCTAGGGAAGTGGGACATGGAGATCTCCCAGAATTACAACTGAACTCCAGACAACAGAGATTTGTTCCCCTGAAGAAAATGGCTGGTTTGGAAAGTGGACTCTGTGGCATTATATCCAACTAAGGCCTCTCCCCTCCCCAAACCCTGCTCCCCTCAGATTCCACCACAAATAGGGTTGCCAAATGGGGCTGGGGGGTGGGGAATCCCCCGTTTTGGAGGCCCGATTTCCGCCCCGGCGCAATCGGGCCCCGGGGGGAACTCCGCCCCCGAAGCTGCGTCACCAGAGGTGACGCAGCCACACCACTCACGTGACTTGTCCTTTTATCCCATTATTTTTGAGCTTACTTAGGGGCCTTTGATGAGGAACTTTATCAAAAGCTTTCTGGAAGTCAAGGTAAACAATATCTATTGGATCCCGCTTGTCCACATGTTTGTTCACCCCCTCAAAGAACACTAACAGGTTAGTGAGACAAGATCTTCCCTTACAGAACCCATGCTGAGTCTGCCTCAATAGGTTTTGTTCATCTATGTGCCTACTAATTCTTTCCTTAATAATGGTTTCCACCAATTTACCCGGTATCGACGTCAGACTGACTGGCCTGTAATTTCCCGGATCTCCCCTGGAACCCTTTTTAAAGATGGGAGTGACATTAGCTACCTTCCAATCCTCAGGAATGGAGGCAGATTTTAAGGAAAGATTACATATCTTTGTCAGGAGATCCACAAGTTCACAATTGAGTTCTTTCAGAACTCTCGGATGTATGCCATCTGGGCCTGGTGATTTATCAGTTTTTAAGTTGTCTATCAGTTTTAGGACCTCCTCTCTCGTCACCTCAATCTGACTCAGGTCTTTCAACACCCCTCCTGAAATCAGTGGTTCTGGAGTGGGCAAGCACTTCTCATCTTCCACAGTGAAGACGGAGGCAAAAAATGCATTTAGCTTCTCAGCCATTTCCCTATCATCCTTCAATACTCCTTTTACCCCTTGGTCGTCCAAGGGCCCCACTGCCTCCCTGGCTGGTTTCCTGTTTCTAATGTATTTGAAGAAAGTTTTATTGTTGGTTTTTACGTTTTTTGCTATATGCTCCTCATATTCCCTTTTTGCCTGCCTGACCTCAGACTTGCATTTTATTTGCCATAACCTGTGTTCCGTTTTATCAGCCTCACTGTGACTAGCTTTCCACTGCTTAAAGGAATTCTTTTTACTTTTTACAGCCTCCATTACTCTGTTTGTTAACCATGCAGGCTTTTTCCTATACCTGTTTGTGCCTTTCCTAACCTGCGGAATATATATTTTTTGAGCTTCTAGGATCGTAGTTTTAAATAGATCCCAAGCTTCCCCAATTGTTTTGACCCTTTCTACTTTTCCTTTCAGTTTCCTCCCCACGTGTCCCCTCATATCAGAGAAATTACCCCTTTTAAAGTTAAAAATGGTTGTGTGAGTCTTTTTGGCCAATTCTCTATTTGTACAAATGATGAACTCAACAACATTATGATCACTGTTTCCAAGCGGTGCAATCACTTTTACATCTCTCACCAGGTCTTGAGTGTTACTTAGGACCAAATCAAGGATCGCCTCTCCCCTGGTAGGTTCCGTGACCATCTGCTCCATAGCACAGTCATTTAGAGTGTCTAGAAACTCAATCTCTTTTTCCCGACTAGAACACATATTGACCCAATCAATGTGTGGGTAGTTAAAATCACCTATTATTACACAGTGTTTTTGTCTAGTTGCTATCTTTAAGGCATTCATCATTTTATAATCCTCCTCTATCTTTTGATCTGGTGGGCGATAACAAACTCCCAGTGTTAAGTTTCCTTTTGGCCCCCCTATTTCAACCCATAGAACTTCCAGAAGCGAATCCAATTCACTTAGCCTCTCAATCTTTCTAGACTTTATACCCTCTCTGACATACAGAGCTACCCCACCTCCAACCCTTCCCCCCCTATCCTTCCGATATAATATATAACCGGGAATCACTGTGTCCCACTGATTTTCCTCATCCCACCAAGTTTCAGAAATACCCACAATGTCTATTTTTCCCTCCGACACCAAGCACTCCAACTCCCCGATTTTACCTCGGACACTTCTAGCATTTGTATAGAAACAGCTGTAATTTCCCTTACAAGTTAAGCCTGCATCCTTCCTCTTGCTATCTCGAGTCGTTGTCCGGCAGTCCATGTCACCAGCCATGGCCTCTGTGGACAATTTCAATCCACCTCCCTGTAGAAAAGCAACCGGTACCCCCTCACCTCTCTCAGATGAGCCAACCCGAACCAGAGACTTTTCATCTCCTGTCGGCTTTCCCCCAATATTCAGTTTAAAAGCTGCTCTGCCACCTTTTTGATTTTAAGTGCCAGCAGCCTGGTTCCTTCTCGGGACAAGTGGAGACCGTCTCGCCTGTACAGCTCCCTCTTGTTCCAAAAAGTATCCCAGTGCCTAACAAACCTGAACCCTTCCCCCCTACACCATCGTCTCATCCACGCATTGAGACTCCTGATCTCTGCCTGTCTCTCCGGCCCTGCGCGTGGAACAGGTAACACTTCTGAGAAGGCTACCTTGGAGGTCCTGGACCTAAGTTTCCTGCCCAGCAGCCTAAATTTCTCCTCCAGGACCTCACGACTGCATTTCCCCACATCGTTGGTGCCGACATGCACCACGACCACTGGCTCCTCCCCAGCACTATCTACCAGCCTATCTAAAACACGCGTAATGTCCGCTACCTTCGCACCAGGCAGGCAAGTCACCATACGGTCAGTACGCGGGTTCGCCACCCAGCTGTCTACCTGCCTAAGGATCGAATCACCCACTACCAAGAGCCCCCCTCCCACCCTGCTCAGGGATGGTTCCTTGGTGCAAAAGGAGAGCCGCTCACCAGCTGGGGAAGAGGTCCCTTCTGAGGGCACATTCCCCTTATCCTCAGCATGGTGCCCTGTTTCCCCTAGACCCTCATGCTCCCTGACAGCAGCGGGGCTGCCAGATCCAGAGTGGGACGAAGCTAACAAGTCCCCGAGAGTCTTTTCTGTGTGCCTAGCTGACTGTCTCTGCTTCTCCAGGTCAGCCACCTTGGCCTCAAGGGAGCACACACGTTCCCTGAGAACCAGGAGCTCCTTGCACCGAGGACACACCCAAGACTTCTGCCCAGTGGGCAGATAGTCATACATGTGACACTCCGTGCAAAACACTGGATAGCCCCCAACCCCCTGCTGGCATTCTGGCTTCATAATTCTTTTAAAATAAATAAATATAATCCCCCTTTTAAACCCTTGGTATTTATGTGGGTTTTGTTATCAAGTCAAATTATTTTACGGGAAAGACAAAGAGCCTAGGGCCTTGTCTTTCTGGCTCTTTTTGGGCTTCTTACAGCGCCCCTAGTCTAAGAGTCCCTAGGCTAAGAGCCACAGGCAAAGAGCCCTTTAGCTCACCCTTCGGCTCGTGCCAGAGGCTCGTGCCTCTGCCAAGGTGCTTCCTTAAATAGAGGCCTCCCCCAGCAGAGGTCAGGCAGCAGCTATTCAAATTCAAATTCACCCAGGCACTCAATCACAGGCAAAACAATGCCCCTTCCACTTCCTCTCAATTACAGGCAATCCCAGTCAAACAATGCCCGTTCCTCTCCCACACTCAATCAGCCAGGACTCTGCAAGAACTCTAAGTGCTTCCACACACTGCTAAACACAGTTTTCCCACAAAATATCCTTAGCTGAATTCTCTCAGCTGAAAGCAAGTAAAAGAAACCCACTCACCTCTCTCACAGCTCTCTCTCCTGCTCCTGCTCAGAGCTCAGCTGGTCTCCTCTGCCTCTGGCAAGGTGCTTCCTTAAATAGAGGCCTCCCCCAGCAGAGGTCAGGCAGCAGCTATTCAAATTCAAATTCACCCAGGCACTCAATCACAGGCAAAACAATGCCCCTTCCACTTCCTCTCAATTACAGGCAATCCCAGTCAAACAATGCCCGTTCCTCTCCCACACTCAATCAGCCAGGACTCTGCAAGAACTCTAAGTGCTTCCACACACTGCTAAACACAGTTTTCCCACAAAATATCCTTAGCTGAATTCTCTCAGCTGAAAGCAAGTAAAAGAAACCCACTCACCTCTCTCACAGCTCTCTCTCCTGCTCCTGCTCAGAGCTCAGCTGGTCTCCTCTGCCTCTGGCAAGGTGCTTCCTTAAATAGAGGCCTCCCCCAGCAGAGGTCAGGCAGCAGCTATTCAAATTCAAATTCACCCAGGCACTCAATCACAGGCAAAACAATGCCCCTTCCACTTCCTCTCAATTACAGGCAATCCCAGTCAAACAATGCCCGTTCCTCTCCCACACTCAATCAGCCAGGACTCTGCAAGAACTCTAAGTGCTTCCACACACTGCTAAACACAGTTTTCCCACAAAATATCCTTAGCTGAATTCTCTCAGCTGAAAGCAAGTAAAAGAAACCCACTCACCTCTCTCACAGCTCTCTCTCCTGCTCCTGCTCAGAGCTCAGCTGGTCTCCTCTGCCTCTGGCAAGGTGCTTCCTTAAATAGAGGCCTCCCCCAGCAGAGGTCAGGCAGCAGCTATTCAAATTCAAATTCACCCAGGCACTCAATCACAGGCAAAACAATGCCCCTTCCACTTCCTCTCAATTACAGGCAATCCCAGTCAAACAATGCCCGTTCCTCTCCCACACTCAATCAGCCAGGACTCTGCAAGAACTCTAAGTGCTTCCACACACTGCTAAACACAGTTTTCCCACAAAATATCCTTAGCTGAATTCTCTCAGCTGAAAGCAAGTAAAAGAAACCCACTCACCTCTCTCACAGCTCTCTCTCCTGCTCCTGCTCAGAGCTCAGCTGGTCTCCTCTGCCTCTGGCAAGGTGCTTCCTTAAATAGAGGCCTCCCCCAGCAGAGGTCAGGCAGCAGCTATTCAAATTCAAATTCACCCAGGCACTCAATCACAGGCAAAACAATGCCCCTTCCACTTCCTCTCAATTACAGGCAATCCCAGTCAAACAATGCCCGTTCCTCTCCCACACTCAATCAGCCAGGACTCTGCAAGAACTCTAAGTGCTTCCACACACTGCTAAACACAGTTTTCCCACAAAATATCCTTAGCTGAATTCTCTCAGCTGAAAGCAAGTAAAAGAAACCCACTCACCTCTCTCACAGCTCTCTCTCCTGCTCCTGCTCAGAGCTCAGCTGGTCTCCTCTGCCTCTGGCAAGGTGCTTCCTTAAATAGAGGCCTCCCCCAGCAGAGGTCACCCAGTGCCTAACAAACTTGAACCCTTCCCCCCTACACCATCGTCTCATCCATGCATTTAGACTCCTAATCTGTGCCTGTCTCTCCAGCCCTGTACGTGGAACAGGTAGCACTTCTGAGAAAGCTACCTTGGAGGTTTCTGTTATCTTTCATAAATAATACTTTTATTTCCACTGGCAAGCCACCAGGTTTTTTTAATACATTATTTTACCACTGAACTCAGGAACTGGAAAACTCAGAGCACTGCTACAGGTGACTGCAAAGCAAACAAAGATATGATAAAGAAACCCAATGAACCTTATGATTCTGCTGAGGCAAATGGCACGGGGAAAAGCACAGCAGGAAAATGGCGGGTGAACAGGGTGACGGGACACCATCTATAAGCTTTATGGTTGAAAACAGAAGCAAGGCAGTCACTTAATCCTGAGAGGGAATATTGCCAGAAGATCTTGAGATGTGTCAGCTACCTTCTTTCTTTTAAAGAATAAGCTCCAGGTCTTTTGTTTTTTCAACTGCTTCCTCTCTTTCTTTTCCCAAAGGACCCCAATAATTTCTCCTGTTATTCATTTTGGCTATTTTGGTAGGTTTAACAATAGTAGAAAAATCACTAGCATGATGCAGCATAAAAATACATATTTCCTCATCACCTGCAGCCCATCTTTTGCATGCCAAATGAAGTCTGTGCCACTTGTCTGAATTTTGGGTAGCTTTCTTTTTATTTGTATTAGCCAAATTGCCTTAAATCGTTATTTAATATGGGGAGTTATGATCTTAAACCAGGCAATAGGCGACTGCGGGGGCAAGCATCTGTGTATACAGGGGTTGCGTTTCCTCCAGACACACCAAATAGATGCTGAGACTGACGTCAGTATAAAATGGGTTGTTTACTGAAGATTTTTCAAGCATATAATAATGCAAGCACGCACACAATTACACAGCATCTAGGAAATATGGATAGAAGAGAATAGCACATTCCCATTAGAAGGATGTTTCGATGATGGGAGATACTCTACCTGTCCGTAGTTGGATGGAGCGAATCTCAGGAAAATGAGGGGGTTATGGGATGCCAGGGAAAGGGTCGTGTCCTGAACCGGCAGGTGCACAATGAGACTCTGGCTGAGTCGGAGGCTTCGGGTAGGAGGGGGTTAGGTAGGGGAGCAAGAGTGCAAGTAGGCAAGAGAGAGACAGAGCTGGTGTTGAGTGCTGTGTTTTATAAGGAGGTTGAGGGGTGGGCTAAGCTTGGCCACCTCTCTTGGCACACCTCCTGCTAGTCCGTCCCCAAAATATGCTGACTGGTGTTGGGGTCGAAGGTCTGGGGAGTGGGCAATGTTAGACCTAATGACAAACTAGTTTGGACAATGGCACCTGATGGGATTATGTCTTGTGCTGGCCAAAGCCATTGTTCTCTTGTTGTCTCATGTCTGTAGTTTCGACTGGATGATGTATTAGGTGGGGACAAACATGCTGCCTACGTGTGAGGAGAGGGGACTCTTCATGGAGTCTGGGGCCCCTATCTTCTGGCCTAGCATGACAGCAGCCTGGCTTCTTAGTGCTGTACATGGCTAGGGAACTGGTCCACCTTACTGCAGGAGATTGGGTTGGTAGCATGCAGGAATCATAGGCACAGCATTTCACAGGAAGGCTTTCTTCTTCAGGACGTGTGTCTATAGCTGGCATGACTTGGGGCCATCTTGTAATTCAGTCCCTTTTGCACATAACTAGCACACTTCAGGTCCTCATAGCTTTGAGCTCATAGAGGCGCAATAGGGGCCTCATAGGGCAACATTTGTGTGTGTGTGCATGCTCACTGCTGTTTACTTAGCATTTTAATTACTGTAATTCTGTGTTTATCAAGATAATAAACTGGTCTAACTATCTATTAGATTGAAATAAATGAATCAATAAAACACTTTACATACCCACCATGAGACTTCAACAAATTCCTATCTAACTTCAGTCCAGCTTATTGTCTCCAGGCTATGCCAGGCCATTATGAACAGTAACCCATTATGCTGAATGCAGCTTGAATGTTTTGTGAAGCATCCCAGCAAAGCCCCGATGAGAGATGGAAAAATGGATTGCCATGCTGGATGGGTACCCATGTTAGTCTGTCTTTAGCAGTAGAAAAGAGCAAGAGTCCAGTAGTACATTAAAGACTAACAAACTTTGTGGCAGAGTGTTAGCCAAATTGCCTTAATTATTAGTAAATATGGGGAACTGGAATATTAGAGAGCAACGGCTATATAAAGAAGAAGAAGATGAGATTGGATTTATACCCCACCCTTCACTACCCAAAGGAGTCTCAGAGAGGCTTACAAACTCCTTTCCCTTCCCCTCCCCACAACAGGCACCCTGTGAGTTAGGTGGGGCTGAAAGAACTCTGACAGAAACTGCTCTTTTTCAAGAACAGCTGTGCCAGAACTATGGCTTGCCCAAGGTCATCCAGCCAG
>NW_015175484.1:55219-69434 GCF_001447785.1 Gekko japonicus
CACACTCAAGCAACACAGAACTAGGAAATTAGATAGAATAGCATAGTAACAGTTGCATTAGCAGGAAGTATCATTGGTGGGGTGATACTCTACCTGTCTGACACGATGAAGTGATCCTGCAGCAAAAAATGGGGAAAATACAAGAGAAGGGGTCGTGTGTTGACCAGCAGCACATGTGGTAGACTCCAGACAGCGCTACAAATGGAGTCGGCTAGATGGGGGGGGGGGTTAGGTAGGCAGGAGAAGAGAGAGTGAACAATGGGGAGATGCTTTTCTTATATACCCCAAGAGGGGGTTTGGGCATGAGCCACCAAGGCATGTAGTCCCTAGGAAAATGCTAGAAGCTTCCAGTTCCTTAATGGGTCAAAAGAATGAAATTAAGTGTTGGACAATTGATTTAATGTTTGCTAACAGCGACACCTCTTAGAGTAGATGGCTTAAGACAAAGAGAACGAAAAAGTAATTCCAGGTGCCTGGCCAGTCAACGATCTGGTGATCTGCATCTGGTGGGTATGTTTGACTGCTCAGATAATCTCATCATGGCCAAGTTCTATTGTTTAACTTGAGGATGAGTACATGCAGTAATGCTAGGAGAAGGTGTGGGGGGGAAGACTGCCTGCGTGTTGGAGAAGAAGTCTTTCAATGGAGTCCTTTACAGGAACATTTATTTATTTATTTATTTCACTTTTACCCCGCCCTCCCCGCCAGGCAGGCTCAGGACGGCTTCCATGAACTGACAAGCAGTATACATTCACAGTAAGTATAAAAATATAAAACATCAGTTAAAACACAACCAATCAATATAAGACATTCATTAGATGGCGATAAAACTAAAGAAACATTTAGGCTTCTGGTGTAAAGCATGGCTTCTGGTTGCTGGCTGCTGCATATTTCTGGCATCAGAAATATTTATTCTTTATAAAAGGCAGGGAAATGGGAAAACGGTTTTAAAGTTTTGATATGAACCAAACAGTTGGAAACCCAAAAGTTCCCAATATGAACACTATTAACACTGTTGGAGGCTTCTTAAAATTCAGGCAAAAATAATGTAAACCTTATAAGATGTTTCTTTAAAATAGCAGGCAGTTGTAATGATAGAGAACATATACAATGACTAAACCAGGGTTCCCCTGACTGGACACCCTTCCAAATACTGTGAGTGTTATGTATTGAAAACAGTTAAAGCTTGAGTTCTAAACAGGATTGTAAATAGACCAATCAGAGCTGCGTAATGTTCTGTAGGGAAGCACTCTGATTGGGCTTTATCTGTAAATAGCTATTGGTTGTAATCTGACATAGGGGCATGGCTACCCAAGCCCGGACTGTTTAAAAGAGAGTCTGTTGTTCTATGTTTTTGTCTCATTCTTGATTTCTTCTGACTACGTTGAATAAAGCTGATTCACTGTTCGCAAACTGTGTTGAGTCTCGTACTTAGCAGTTGGTGACGAGGATGGGATATTAGAGTGGGTAGGCTGCCCCGCTGAACCGACGCCAGAACGGCGGACGACCAAGAAGCCCCTGAAGGACGCAGGGCAGAAGAACGAGACCCGGCTGATCAAGTGGCTGCAGCACTAGAACCAGTGCCTGCAGCCTGAACAGTGATGGCCGTCAACCCACGGTTCGAAGCATTTGAGCCAGACTTGGAGGACTGGGACTCCTACCTGGCCAGGTTCGAGTTCCACCTCCAGGCAAATGAGGTCGATGATGAAGACCAGTAGAAAGTGACGCTCCTCAGTTCCTGTGGAAGAGCTGTATTCTACGTTGCTCGGTGCCTGGTGGCGCCCGCTGAGATCAAGGACGTGTCCCTGGCTGACCTGAAACTAAAGCTGAAGGGGCATTTTGCGCCGCAACCATCGCAGATCGCTAGTCGGCATGTGTTCTATAAACAGTCTCATGTGGCCAATGAGACGATAGCAGAATACGTGTCAGCATTAAGGAAGGCTGCATGCTCGTGCAACTTCTCCGACCTGGAGGAAGCACTCCTCGACTGGCTCGTCTGTGGCATGAAAGACGAGAAGCTGCAGCAGCGGCTGTTTGCCCGGCAAGCCCTCACCTACACTGTGGCCTACTCAGAGGCTATAGCCGTTGAGGCCGTGGAGAAGGCAACATAAGCAGTGCATCAGAACCTGACCCCAAGCCTACAGGGGGCCAGCAAGTCAGTGCACCACGAATAAACAAGCGAGTCCGAAGGTGAGCATGATGACGTCAACCACTCTCAAGCTTTGAGGGTCAAGCAGACCCCAGTGAAAACCACAACAAGGCGGGCCTGTGCCGGATGCGGTGGAGACCACGAGTGGGATCACTGCAGGGCGAAGGACATCGTTTGCCGATCCTGTGACAAGCAGGGCCATTTGGCCAAGGTCTGCAGGTCAAGAAAGAAGAGGACACCACCATCATCTCCTTGAGCACGTCCCCAGGTTCGCGGCCAGGACAGCGCATAGTCCACAGATTTCCATCTGACCAACTGCTGTTCCTGCCCATCGACCATCCTAAAGACTGGATCACGATCCAGGAAAAAGATCCACGTCACTGTCCTACTGAATGGTGTACCATGTGAGATGGAGGTCGACTTGGGATCAGCCGTGACCGTCATCTCATCTGAAACGTTGCAGCATTTGTTCCCGCGATGGCGTCATTGGCGGTTGAAGCTGAGTAGCATTCACTTCTCCCAGAGGTCATTTTGGGGGGGATCGCAGGGGATCGCAGTTCCCCCGGGTGAGGTACGGGGGGCGGGGCACATGACGAAGTTTCTTAATCGATGCTGATGGGGCACATCCTACAACAAGCAAGGTACAGGCCATCAGAGACGCCCCACGACCTGGGTCCAAGAAGGAACTTTAGTCCTTCTTGGGCATACTTAATTTTTATCATGCATTTTTACAGCATAAAGCATCTATTGTGGACCCGTTGCACAAGCTCCTAAACAAGGGGGCTAAGTGGGAGTGAGCTCGCAGCACGACTGTGCTTTTAAGGCGATCAAATCGTTATTGTCTTCTGATGCTGTACTCACTCACTACGATGAGTCCAAGCAGCTGGTTCTGGCTGCAGATGCGTCACCTTATGGGGTGGGGGCTGTCTTAAGCCATGTAATGGCAGACGGAAGAGAAGCGCCAATAGCGTATTATTCCAGGACACTCACTGCAGCCGAACGGAATTATGCACAAATTGACAAAGAGGGCTTGGCGCTCATGGCTGGCGTGAAAAAATGTCACGATTTTCTTTACAGGAGACCTTTTGTGATGGCCACGGACCACAAGCCTCTCCTCAGAATTTTCGCACCTGACCGGCGAACGCCCAACATCTTGTCGGCTAGGATGTTGCACTGGACAGTGTTCTTGTCAGCATATGACTATGTTTTGGAGCATTGGCCTGGCAAGAACATGGGGCATGCTGATGCCCTCAGCCGCTGTCCCCTACCTGAACTGAACTCTGACCCTGCACCGGCCCTCGAGGAACTGGCCAAACCTCCGGTGCACGCATCGGACATTGCGACCGCCTCTGCCAGAGACTCCACTATCGCCAGGGTGCTCAACTGGGTGTGGAGGGGGTGGCCGGTGGGGTGTGTTGCAGACGAATTCAAGCCGTTTGCATCATGGCAATGCGAACTCTCTGTCCACAGAGGATGTTTATTGTGGGGAAACAGGGTGGTAGTCCCCCCCAAACTGAGAAACCAGGTTTTGGAAGCACTGCACGAATGCCACCCCGGCATAGTGCAGATGAAGGGACTGGCCCGAGGTTATTTTTAGTGGCCTAAAATAGACTCGGACATTGAGAGTTGGGTGCAGAGGTGTCACGAGTGGCAGTTGTCCCGGCCTGATCCCCCACATGCCCCGGTACAACAGTGGGAGAAATGTCACCAGCCCTGGTCGCAGGTCCACATCGACTTTGTGGGGCCATTTCAGGGGCAGATATTTTTAATCATTGTCGATGCGTACTCGAAATGGTTAGAGGTGGTTCCAACTTAAAAAAACGATGGCCCTAACTGTAATCAATGCACTGCGCCGCATTTTCGCTATGCTTGGGTTGCCTGACACACTCGTGTCAGATAACGGGACCTGTTTTACCGCCTCTGAGTTCCAGGAGTTTTTGACGGCAAATCTCATCCAGCACAGCACGTCTGCACCATTCCACCTGGCTACTAACGGCCAAGCCGAAAGAATGGTGCGGACCACTAAGGAAACTTTGAGCCCCCTGGTGCAGGGAAACTGGAGCCAAAAGGCGGTGTCGTTCCTCCTGCACCAGCACGTCACTCCACACTCACTGACAGGGCGGAGCCCAGCAGAAATGCTAATGGGCCGATGCTTAACCACTCTCCTCGACCGAATGCACCCGGACCTAACCACGTCCAGACCCCCACCCAGTGAGTCAACTGACCGGACTAGGGGTTTTGAGGAGGGAGACGCGAGGAATTATGCTGGAGGGCATTGTTGGTTGCCGGCCACAGTAACCAAGGTTCTGGGTTTGCGCACTTACACAGTGCAGTTTACAGATGGTCGTGTGTTCAAGCAGCACATCGACCAACTGAGAAAGCGGTGGGCTGAGGCAGACCCTGAGCCCACTACTGAGGTGGCAGACGTACCCGTTTCGGATGAACGGGTAGAGCTTCCAAGCTCGGACAACTCCCACGAGGGAGAACCACCCAGTACTACTACAGAACCCAGTTACCCGCCTGAAGACAGTTTTCAGGTAAACTGGCCCCAAGGTATACAGGATAGCCCTTCCAACAGGGAAACGCCAAGCAGTCCTCCAGTTATAACATTAAGATGGTCACAACGGAGCAGGCAGCCTCCTGGTTACTTGAAAGACTACGTGTGTTCCCAGGTTGTTCCATCTTAGGGGGGAGGAATTGTTATGTATTGAAAACTGTTAAAGCTTGAGTTCTAAACAGGATTGTAAATAGACCAGTCAGAGCTGCGCAATGTTCTGGAGGGAAGCACTCTGATTGGACTTTATCTGTAAATAGTTATTGGTTGTTATCTGACATAGGGGCGTGGCTACCCAAGCCCGGACTGTTTAAAAGAGAGTGTGTTGCTCTATGTTTTTGTCTCGTTCTTGATTTCTTCTGACTACGTTGAATAAAGCTGATTCACTGTTCGCAAGCTGTGTTGAGTCTCGTACTTAAAAGTGAGAGACGTTAGGAACCCCCCCCCCCTCCATGCTGGAGATCTGTCTGTTCCTAGGACTGTTCCCTGGATAACTGAACTACAGTCCTTCCCTGTGTGGGTTGGTGTTTTCCTTTTTAAACAGAAGTCTGCCCTTTGACTCTGGCAAAACCCCTCAGCAGAGTCTCATCTGTCCCTCTGCTCTGTGACACTCTGTCACTGTGCTACAGACTGAGAGTTTTCTCTCAGAAGGAAGCCACTAAAAGCCCCTTCTCAACAATAACTCTCTCTCAGAACTGAGCTCTTCAAACTGTCCGCTCTCTCTCCAAGCTTCATGACCTCTACTGCCTAACTGACCAGACCTTCTCCCCTCCTGGATACCTTCTGTTGTCATGGAGGTGGCTCACCAATCAGAGTGAGCCTCTGCCACTGTCTACACTCAGACTGTTTTTACTCAGTTCATCACAGCTGCACAAGGCTCTTGCAGGGCAGCACAGAGTATGAGCTTTGTGGCAACTCTCAAACACCAGTTTCTACAGGCCACTGTTCTCAGACCCCACACAGGAATACCAATGAGAACTTAGCAAAATCAAGAAGAAATTACCAATACACATACAAGAACAAATGTATATGGATACACCAAGAACCTCAATAGGGCACTTTCAACCTCCTGCCAAAGATACGTAAATCTGGCAACCCTGGACATCCCATAGTCTCAAGCATAGGCATCATCACTGTAGGAGTATCAGTATATATGGACTTCATCCTGAGACCATACATTATTAATTCCCCCAGCTATGTTCATGATATTGCAGACTTCCTGAGGAAACTGCAATCCATTGACCATCTCCAAGAAAACAGCATTCTAGCCACCGTGGATGCTGAGTCTCTGTACACCAACATCCCCCATCAGGATGGACCACAAGCCAGTAGAAACATCATTCCTGACAACACCACTGCAGACCTTGCTACTGAACTCTGCATGTTTGTTTGTACCCACAACTACTTCAGGTTTGGTGAGAACTTATACCTTCAGATCGATGGCACAGCCATGGACTCCACAGTATGCCAACATTTTCATGGCTGATTAAGAACAGTGTTTTCTGAACTCCTACCCATTGATATCTCTCCTTTATTTGAGATTCATAGATGACATTTTCATTGTCTGGACTCATGGCAAAGAAGCCCTCGAGAAATATGGTGGAATGGGGGAAATCTATGGGATATGGTTGTCCCTGGGTATAATAAGCTCTATAGGAAGGACAGGGAGATGGGGAAGGTGTTGTGTTGTAAATCAGAGGCCACAGAGTCAAATAACACAGAAAATATGAAAGGAATGAACTCCCTGATAGAATTGTTACAGGTGGATATACTACTCATTATTATTACTATTTACTTATATCCCCTTTTTCTCCCTGATCAGGAACTCAAAGCAGCTTCTCATATTGTTCCCCTCTTCTCCACTTAATCCTCACAACAACCACCATTTGAGGATAGGTTAGGCCAGAGGTGTTGAACTCATTTGTTATGAGAGCCAGATCTGACATAAATGTCAGTTTGTCGGGCTGGGCCATGTGTGCCATAAAATGTAACACAAGGACTTGCTAGAAGCCCGAAGAAAATGACAACAGAACATTAATGGTGGTCATGTATAGCTCACAACTCAAGCCAGTTCAACATATTATTAACTGAATAGCAATAGCTAGCTTGATCGAATTGTGTGTGATATGCAAAGGGATAGTAGACGTCGAGGTATCAGCACTGGTAACGAGCTACTAACAGACAGCCTACTCCTGCTCATCCTCTAATGGGATTTATGCCATAATGTGTCAACAATGCCCTTCCACCCTCTACACTGGACAAACAGGACAGTCCCTACAACAAAGAATAAATGGACATAAGTCTGGCATTAGCAACCACAACATTCCAAAACCAGTGGGGGAATATTTTGACCTTCCAGGACATTCAGTTGCTGATCTAAGAGTAGCAGTTCTCTTGCAAAGGAAATCCAAGGGAGATTAGAAAGAGAGATTTCTGAATTCCAACTGATAATGACGCTCAAAACAATGCAGACTCTTGGACTGAATTGAGACCATTAGGTTTCTTCCCCCCCCCCAGCTGTTGGAAACGAAAAGGGGGATCCATTACTCTCGCTCTCTCTTTGTCTCGCGTTTCCCCCACCACCACTAAAGTGTTAGTAACACAATATACTTGTGTCCTGCTATTGTCATTCCACATCGGAAATCACTCCACTCTCCAAGATATAAGGACAGATGGACTCACATTCTGGCTGAATGATGTTCAGCTTGGCAGGTCTTAAACTGAACAGGCTTGATTTCTGCTAATGTTACCACTAATTAATCAAATAGCATCAAGAGAGCGTAAGAGAAAAATTCTGGCCCAATTATTCAGTCCCTCTTCACATTTTGGAGTGCTCATAGCCTTATCTCAATATAAACTGTACAATAATGGATACACGTTCTGATATGAATCAGCCGTACCATGATATGGACAGCTAAGCAGACTGCCTCTTTCTAGTCTAACTTATAGAACCATATTTCTAAGGAATCTCTGCCAAAGGTACATAATATCATAGGAAAAGTATGCCCTTTAGTCTCTGTTTTGGAAAAAATGGTGAAACTAACAGCTCTAATGATTATTACCTACTTATAAGACAAAGCTCAAAGATAGCAGAGTTTACTGTGATTTAAACATTTGCATAAAATTTTGTCCCAAGTAATGCGTCAGAACTGAAGCACATGGTCTTTGATTTTTTTCTAGTTTGAACCTGATAACTCTAAAGTGAGATTCCCCCCTCCCCCCCCCAATGTCTTGGCACTGTGATCAGCACCCCTGATTCTCTTGAGCATATCCGGAAATATTCTGCCCGGCCTGCCCTTTGTACAGATGAACAGAGTATCTACTGAGAATGCCAGGCTGGAAGCAGCTAGCTTCAGCATCCACACCAGTGCTTTTCCCCTTAAACAGCTTTTTTTTTGTTGGGTCTGAGAAGAGGCAGGACTTTAGTTGCTTTGCAGAATGCAAACCCCAACTGCCTTCAGTAGGCAAAATACAGGACAATTCTTATACTAATAGGAGTGAACAGGTGTAAACCCTGTTCCCTGCAGAAGTGCTTCTCACTCTGCAACAAAAAGGCTTGAACTTAGAAGGCCAGACAGGAGGGGGCAGTTATTTGTTTACATCAAACAGTGGTGAGAAGAACCAGTGTTGTATTAATGAGGCTGAAGTTGGTTCCTTATTCTCACTTCCTTATTCATTCCGTATTTGTTACTTATTCATGTAGTCATTCAGAAACACTAAGGAGAGTGAGTTGGAAAGCTCTGAACCCCAAAATAAGGTCTGGACCACCACATATCATATACCCCCACATTCACAGGACTCTCCCCTTCGAGGGGAAATATGCTGTATCCTGGTCCAAAGCATGGTTCTGGTGCCAGCTGCTCCAAAGTGCAGTGCCCCTAGGACAATCACACAAGCAGACACCCCCTCAAAGAACACTAACAGGTTAGTGAGACAAGATCTTCCCTTACCGAACCCATGCTGAGTCTGCCTCAATAGGTTTTGTTCATCTATGTGCCTACTAATTCTTTCCTTAATAATGGTTTCCACCAATTTACCCGGTATCGACATTAGACCGACTGGCCTGTAATTTCCCAGATCTCCTCTGGAACCCTTTGGAACCCTTTTTAAAGATGGGATTGATTTAGTAAATTTCTCCCCCACCCTTCCAGCCAAGGCCGACTCAGGGCAGCTTACAAAACAACATAACATTTACAAATACATAAAAACCTACTTCTGGAGTAGGGAAACCTACTTCTGGAGAAGCCACAAAAGAAGACTGATTTTGTAAGAAACAGTCCACAACACACATCTAGTCTATGCAGCTTTTCCCAGGGGTCATTGGTGCAAATTGCCTGCCTGTTTCTGTAAAGTTATCAGAGGCAGATGGGGGTGGGGGATGGTTAATCAGTCATTCTTTGGAACTGCTGCATTCACTTTGCAGTGTGGGGTCATATTTGCATTTCTTATGAGGGAAATAACACAACTTTGATACAATTCTCTATATGGAATAAAAGTTCAGAAAACTCTTAAAGAAACATTTTTTTACCATTCTAAGATTCTACATCATTTGTTGGTTGACTTTGCAGCTCAGCCTGTGCTTGTATTTTTATCAAACAGTAGAAACTTAGCGATGTCATCAGTTCAAAATCAGATGGACCATTGATTTCTGCTCTGTTACTAGGCTGCGGTTTTCTAGTCGGGTGACATTTAATTCTGTGACACAAAATTGTGTACCCCTTCCAGAATTCTGAAGATGAAAACAGGGACATAGTTTTAAAAACCCAAGCCTCAGATCAAGAATCATAGCTCATCCCTGCCCCCAGTACTGCATATTCCTGAAGGCTAAGACACCTGTTGTATGCAGTATTCGATATTATTAGCGTTCAGGAGGTTGTTTAACAAGGTATGCTAAGAAAAATAAATAAATCCTCAAATAGGTTACCAGCAGCTCCAAATGTATCTTGGCAGCTGAGTTGTTTACAAAGATAGGTATCTTGCAGTGACAACCTAAACAGGTCTACTCTGAATCCCATTCAAATATATTCAATGGGGGCTGTTCCCAGGAAAGTGTTTTTAGGATTGTACTTTTAAATTTTTCATATGTGCATGTGTGTGTGCGCATGCATGTGTATGTGTGCACCTGGAAGTCATGGTGACTTCTGGTGACTGACCCCTACTGGGGGCCTGGATGATATTCAGAGAGGTGGCTAAATAAAGCCTGCCCCCACCTCCCAACTACTGGTATTCCAAGGAGGTCTCCCATGTCCCATACAAGTACTTGCCAGAGTTGACCCTGCTTAGCTTCCAAGATCTGACAAGTGTTAGCCAAATTGCCTTGAATTCTTAATTAGTCTAGGGGAGGTTATGATTATTAATTGGCAATAGGCAAATTAGACTCACACCAATGTATACAGAAGTCCCACCTTTGCTGTAAGTATCAGAACAGACACAGAGACTGTATTCAGTAAAATATAATGTCTTTTTACTGAAGGATATGTATCATTCAAACAATACACAAACACACACACATTTATACTTATTCTCAGAAATAAGGATAGATCCTTAACACAGTTGCATTAGCAGGACATTCGTTGGTTGGGCAATATTTACCTGTCCTCATTGATTGAGCCGTTCCTATGGAAGAATGGAGGGGTTTAGAAATAGAAAATGGGGAACACGTGTTCTGGACCAGCAGAACCACGTGGACTCTAGCTGCAGACTAGAGGTTAAAGATGGAGGTAGGGTATGTGGATAGCAAGCTGGGCATAAGAGGGTTAAAACTTTGATCGGGGTCATGGAGAGGGTAAGAGAGAGACCATGTGGTCGGGATTAGATTTGTAGGTAGCTGGAAGAGGGGGAAGAGGGGTTGCCTACATGTGCTGGAAGAAACTCCTAATGGAGTCTGGAGTTCTCTGTCCTCATGTTTTCCATGGCATGGCATCTGAGGCTTTGTGCAGGCTTATGGAACTGCTTCATCTCACAGCAGGTGAGATGTTTGGTGACTCTGGACTATCACTGTGGCAGCAACACTAAAGGAAGGTGTCCCTCTTTCAGGTGTGCAGTCTCAACAGGTATTCTCAGGTCTCCATGTTGTACAGTCCCTTTGCACAGTTCATATTCCATAAAAACACATTGATAGGCTTGCAGGGCAACACAAGATCCGGCTTGCCTGGGCTATCCAGGTCAGGGTTGCGACTGTACTCTTAATGTATGTATCTATCAATTGTGCACTAAAGTGACAGCATTGTGTAGTGGTTAGTGTCATACTAGGACCAGGTTCAAATCCCCATTCAGCACTGAAATGCACTGAGTGGCCTTGAGCCAGTCATTCTTTCTCTCAGCTTATGCTAACTCACATTGGTGGTGTGAGGATAAAATTGGGGGTGGGGTGGAAAAGAACTATGTACATAGCTTTGAGATCCTTGTGGGAAGGGCAAGATAAAAATGTATAGACTTCTTCAGATGAATCTGTACGATAAGATCCATGCCTTCCATTTGCTTAGCTGGTTTCCCCTCCAGAACCTTCTTTCAGCACCACAAATACGAAATCTCTGGACCCTTCTTGTCAAGACAGGAAAAGTATATTTTCCCCCGTTTTGCTTCCCTTCCCAGATCTAACTCTCCATATCTTCCTACCAGCTCCCTTCACATAGCTTCTCCATTCCCTGCTTTGTGTCAGTCTGCCCTATTGTTGGCTGGCCTTCCTATACCATCCCCAGCTAGCTAGCTGGGAACTCTCCATTTATCCCACTGCACCTTTTGCTTCCTTTTGGGGCAACCTCATACACATCTCTTCTCTCTGGGTTAGTTTACTCTGAACTAGCCATGTAGGTGGAACAAAATCTGGAGTCACTTCTACTGGGTATTTGGCTTAAAGCACCGGTTCCCAAAGTGGGCAATACCACCCCCTGGGGAGGCGCTGGAATGATCCAGGTGGGCGGTAGGAGACTTGGGTGCAATTGGGGGGGGCGTTGAATAAAAATAAGGGGGTGGTGGAAGCATAAAGAAAGAAGACTCCAGAACCTATCTGGTCTTCCTTGGGATCAGGGAGGGAGGTGGAGGTGGAGAGGGGTCTCCACAGCCAATCACAGCTATGCATATGCATATGCACCCTTGTAAGGCTGGTGTTCTCCTGCCAACCTAGCAGTTTGAAAGCAAGAAATTGCAAGTAGATAAATAGGTACCACTTTAGTGGGAAGGTAACAGCGTTCCGTGCGCCTTGGTGTTTAGTCATGGCGGCCACATGACCATGGAAACGTCTTCGGACAGCGCTGGCTCTTCGGCTTTGAAACGGAGATGAGCACTGCAACCCTAGAGTCGGATTCGACTGGCTTTCGAGCAAGGGAACCTTTACGTTTAAGGCTGGTGTTGCTGCTCGGCTATTGTGTGGTGGCTGCTGCTGGCCTCTGGCTTCAGGCCGTCAGCTGCTGCTGCTCTGTGCCTGCCTTGGCCTGCCTGGCTGCGTGGATTGTGGTGGACTCTACACATGGATCATGGTGGACTCACTGCACAGCCAATGAGAGAGCTGGAAATGGCCAATACGTCAAGAGAATTATATATATAAAATAGGTAATACCTGTTCATTCTCACAAGTGGAGATTAATGGTTATGCACCATTATAAATATCTATGGAGCTTTACACGGTATTTTTCCTTTTGGGCTTCTTTCTGTGTGGGTTTTTATATGTACGGGCTTTTTTCATGTGGGCTTATTTCCATATGGGCATTTTTCCACATGGGCTTTTTTCCTGTGAGAATTTATGACCATTTTTTTTTTCTGTGGGCTTTTTTCCGGTTACCCTTTTTGTACACTTCTTGAAGATAGATTTCCAGGGAGGCACTGAGTGATTTTTTTTCTAAAAAGGGGGCGGTAGGTCAAATAAGTTTGGGAACCTGTGGCTTAAAGTAATGTAAGTGCACATTAGGAATGTGCAAATGTGAATGGTTTTTTTAATTGGGTTGTCAAGTGCTATGTTATTATTGCAATTCAATGGTTCAGTCTTTCTAACTTGCACTTGTATGCTGATCCCCATTCTCCTCTTTTTACTCTTTATCTCAGATAGGGCAATAAAGTTACTTGCTGGTTAAGTATCTGTCTCCCTTCCATCTTTTTCTCCTTAAAGATTTATTGTGCCAAAGTGGGAGTTGGGTATACAACAGACTTAAATTATCCTTCCCCCCTCCCCCTGGAGCTCACTGTATTAGTCCTTCATATGTAGGATGCTCTGATTGTGACGGACCTGCCATGGGGACTGGTTTGGGTCACACCTTTGTTCATGACATTTTAATTCGAACTTAGATTATGCGATGTGAGAATCACATGCACATATTTCTTAACTGGCCATGATTGGCCAATAACAATGTGCAAATTCAGTACACATAATCACAAACATCATGAGGAAAAATATTTCAGATCTGACAAATAAACACTGTCTACAGAACCCAATAAATTGAATCACATGCACTTCTGAAACCTTCGAAGAATAAGACTGCCCTTGGGCCATGAGCCGCAAAAAGAGTCTCAAATGTGATGAAATGCATCCCTCTAGTGGATAATGACTATAATTCTGAAGATACATCGCAGCATGATAGAAAGCTGGCAGCTGTTACAGAGAACATAAATAAGTTCATAGCCAGCATTCCTCGCTAGGTGGGGCTGCCATATTTCTAGGTAAGGCTTACGATTTCTGCACAACAGACAAAAACTTCCACCATCCAGTAGCTAGCTCTGAAGTCTGAAGTCAGCTCTGTAGCCAGCTCTGAAGACAGAGTTTATGATTTGTTAGCATCAGAAACATGTAAGTTGAACAAGAACATTTATTTCCAGAAACTTTTACCCACTTAAAAAGGAATATCTTTCTTCAGTAAACACCTGGTGTAAAATATCTATGTAATAAAAGAGCAGCTATATGGATGTAGGCTATGTGAAAATCAAGGGTAGTGGAAAATTTATGGTGAACACTTTGAGCAAAATGACTAATACATATTTTTGCTTCCTAAAAACCGAAGGTAGTAATAGAACCCTAGAGTGAGTCTGAGAATAAAAAAAACACCAGAGAGAGGTACTAGTCATAAGAATATAAGAACATAAGAGATGCCAATGTTGGATCAGGCCAAAGGCCCATCCAACACTCTGTATCACACAGTGGCCAGAAATACCAGTGCCATCAGGAGGTCCACCAGTGGGGCCAGGACACCAGAAGCCATCCCACTGTTGACCCCCCCCCAAGCACCAAGATGACAGAGCATCACTTGCCCCAGAGTCCCTATCTATACCTTGTGGCTAATAGCCACTGATGGACCTCTGCTCCATATGCTTATCTAATTCCCTTTTGAAGCCGTCCATGCTTGTAGCCGCCACCACTTCCTGTGGCAGTGAATTCCAAGTGTTAATCACTCTTTGGGTGAAGAAGTACTTCCTCTTATCCGTCCTAAAGGGGAGGCATTTAAACTTTAAACCCCTTTCCTTCTCTTGCAGAGTTTCATCATACAGATGTGGCCTGACTCCAGGAGGGGAGGGGGGGGGTTTAA
>NW_015175484.1:70470-79143 GCF_001447785.1 Gekko japonicus
GTGAAAAGGACAGGTTCAGAATTGGGCCTTGTAGAGTACATGACAACCCAAGAAGTATTGCAGGCACCCTGTGCAAAATGAGAGCATGTCCAAGAGACCTCAGGCCTTTCAAGCCCCTTGGCAGACCAGTATCAGTGGCATTTTTTCCAAATAATTAAAGCATTATAAGAGTAATATGATTCTTGAAAAGCTAGACCCGAGTGCCACATAACAGAGTGAGTTCCCGTCTCTGGTCCCAGCTCCTGGCAACCTAGCGGTTCGAAAGCAAGAAATTGCAAGTTGATAAATAGGTACCGCTTTGGTGGGAAGGTAACAGCATTCCATGCGCCTCGGCATCTAGTCATGCCAGCCACACGACCACGAAAATGTTTTCGGACAGCACTGGCTCTTCGGCTTGGGAATGGAGATGAGCACTGCACCCCTAGAGTCAGATTTGACTGGCTTTCGAGCAAGGGAAACCTTTACCTTTATCTAAGAAGTGGAGGGAGGCCTGTTGATGCCAGAAATAAAGTTTCCATTCTCCTGAAGATGAACAAAAAGAGGGAATCAAGGGCAGGTGAAAAGGTAATGTAATTTTTCCACCCTAATGAATCCCTGTACATGTAACTTTTACAGCCATTCTCAGCTCCAGCAACCATCGTTCTTAGCTCTTAAGGGTGGCTACAAAGGTGGAAACAGTCTGATCTCTGCAGGGTGAGGGCAGAGTGCTCCGAGCCAACCTGAAACACTGTTTCCCCCCCAAAATAGAACTTTTTAAAAGAGTAGCCCTTTTAAATTGTGACATGATGGTTTTCATTTCAAGAATGAAAGTTTGGTTTTAGAACATAAAAAGTACTGGCTTTTTTTCATTCTTTTGACCCATTAAGGAACTGGAAGCTTCTAGCGTTTTCCTAGGGACTACATGCCTTGGTGGCTCATGCCCAAAGCCCCTCTTGGGGTATATAAGAAAAGCATCTGCCCATTGTTCACTCTCTCTTCTCCTGCCTACCTACCCCCCCCATCTAGCCGACTCCATTTGTAGCACTGTCTGGAGTCTACCACATGTGCTGCTGGTCAACACACGACCCCTTCTCTTGTATTTTCCCCCTTTTTTTCTGCAGGATCACTTCATCGTGTCAGACAGGTAGATTATCACCCCACCAATGATACTTCCTGCTAATGCAACTGTTACTATGCTATTCTATCTAATTTCCTAGTTCTGTGTTGCTTGAGTGTGTGATTGTTTTACTTTATATTGTAAGTGTGTGTGAATTATTTAGTAAAAGAAATCATATTTAAGATCTAGTCTCCTAGTCTATTTCTGGGGATCTGAATAAATTGGACTCTGGTATACACTGGTTATCACTCCCTTTATCAATCCCTTTGGAGAGCCAGTTTGGTGTAGCGGTTAAGTGCACGGACTCTAATCTTGGAGAACCGGGTTTGATTCTCCACTCTCTCAGCCCTACCTACCTCACAGGGTGGCTGTTGTGGGGAGATGAAGGGAAAGGAGATTGTAAGCCGCTCTGAGACTCCTTTGGGTAGTGAAGGGTGGGGTATAAATCCAATCTCTTCTTCTTGTTGTTGTTTATTGTTAACACAGACTGCGATCATACACACAGTTAGACCCGACATAGGCACGAATGCTGGGCCAATTTAAAGGGTGCGATCAGACAGCACCATCTGTGAAGCATCCCGCAGCTGTCGGCAACCCACCAGAGAAAATCTGGTAATAAACGGGTTGCAATGGGCCATGGATTGACTTTCCCCTGTCTGATCATGCAAGCACACGTCTGAGCCATTGGGATGGTCTGATCAGGCCATCCTGGCTCAGTGCCATTCCCCCCCTTTGCAGTATGTGCATCATCGCATACCCATAGGGAGCCCTCGATGCGGTGCGATTCCTGGTTTATGTGCATGGGAAACAAACAGTAAACCAATTCACCAAACAGTAAACCAAAACCAACTCACCCGCAGTTGTGTCTGATCACACAGTGATGGTCTGAGCCTGTGGCAACAAAGGGCTATGTGATCTCACAACAACAGGTCGAATTCCTCTGGAGGGAATAGCCTCGCTTCCCCTCCGCTTCAACTGGTGTGTGTGACCACAACCCCAGAGTCTTATCCTCAGAACCACATAGACCAACAAAGGAGTCTTAGTGTCATGATGCAGGGCTAGGCAGGGGCGAGGCAGTCAGGATACAGTCCAAGATCAAGAACCAGTAAAGCAAGCTAGCCGGGAAAACCAAGTCCAAAACACTAAGCAAGAGTGGGGTGGTCAAAATACAGTCCAGAGTCAAAAGCCAGGCAAGCAAACCAACCAGGAATCAAGTTCAAACCACAAACTGTTAGAGTTGTCAGAGAGCCAGAGTCCAAAAGAGTCAGGAGCCAAGGAGTCAAGGTTCAAGGTGCAGAGTCAGAGCATAGTTGTTCAGGCCGAGGTCACAAAGCTGAGGGAATCCAGTCAGGAACAAGGAGTCAGGAATACAGGCAAGGGGTGCAGAGCTTTTGTCCGAAGAGACTAGTTGCTGGCATGAGTTGTCAGCATGAGTGCGGGAGTTAAATAGCCCATAAACCTATCAGCAATTAGTGCGCCTCCAGCGAGTTCCAGCTCCTGCTACTACTCGGGGCTGAGTGAGCGTCTGCCACACATGTGTGCCTCTCGCCGCCTAGCTGCCATCTCCCATCGGCGCTGTTCCCTTAACCGGGATACTGGGGGAGGGGAATCAGGAGGAGAAGTGTCAGCTGTAGCTTCTGAAAGCTCAGCCCTGTCAGGTGCAGGCGTTACTGGCAGCGTGAACTGATCCCCAGTGGCACTTAGATCCTCTGCTGGGGCCATTTGCTCGGACTCAGCAGGAGCTGTTTGTTCTAACTCAGCAGGAGCCATGATACTATCCCCCCCAGGGCCCCCCTCAACCGATGGGCCAGGTTTATCTGGGTATGCGGCGTGGTACTCCTGAGCCAAGTCAGGGGCGTGGAGGTCTTCAGCCGGTTCCCAAGAGCAGTCATTGGGACCATAAACTTTCCAACCCACCAGGTACTGGAGGGAGCCACGCTGCAGATGAGAATCGAGGATCTGATGCACTTCGTATTCCTCATCATCATCTATGAGGACAGGCAGTGGTGGTGCTGGTGGTACAGGGCGATCAGGACTGGGAGGGGTTGATGGGACTAACAAGGAATGGTGGAACACCAGGTGGATGTGCAGACTGTCAGGAAGTTGTAGTTGGAATGAAACAGGGTTGAGCTGGTCGGTGATCTCGTAAGGACTGATGAAGCGGGCGTCCAACTTGTGAAACCGACCTGGACGTCGCAGGTATTGGGTAAAAAGCCAAACTGATCCCCAGTGGCACTTAGATCCTCTGCTGGGGCCGTTTGCTCGGACTCAGCAGGAGCCGTGACACTTAGAGCTTGGACACAAGACTGTGGGAAAGGTGAATTAAAGACTGGAATTAAATTCCTGGTGGCAGCGATAGATACTCTGAGTGAGAGAAAGAAACAACAAGAAATTTAAAACTACATCACACCTAACCACACAAAATAAAAGAGAGGTACTTTCACAAGGATGGTGGTGGAAAGCTTTGATAAAAAGTTGGTAGTGTGTAAGCTACATGTTCTCTATAGGTATCTACTTTGGGAACTTGCTAGATTAAGGCTGTAATTATTTACAAGGTAAGCAGAAATAACCTTTTCATTGGTATTTGACTAGACAGCAAGTCAAAGATGAAGCTGAACAACAAATGTTTATTAAACAGAATATAACATATTTAACAGGGTAAGGATAATGCGTGGAAATGTTTTAGTATATAAAGTGATCCAATTCGCAATGTCACCCTCATAAATTACAAGCTTTTCCCAATGAGCCTCAGATAACTCAGTTAACAGTGCCAGTTTGGTGTAGTGGTTAAGTGCATGGACTCTAATCTGGGGGAACCGGGTTTGATTCCCCACTCCTCCTCCACTTGCACCTGGCTGGATGACCTGGGGCAAGCCATAGTTCTGACACAGCTGTTCTTGAAGAAAAGAGCAGTTTGTGTCAGAGTTCTCTCAGCCCAACCCACCTCACAGGGTGTCTGTTGTGGGGAGGGGAAGGGAAAGGAGGTTGTAAGCCGCTCTGAGACACCTTTGGATAGTGAAGGGCGGGGTATAAATCCAATCTCTTCTTCTTCTTTTATCTTAATAAACTTGGAGGAGAGATTTGGTTCCCCTTTCTCTAGACAGGTTACCAGTTTGGTGTCGTGGTTAAGAGTGGCAGACTCTAATCTGGAGAACTGAGTTTGATTCCATACTCCTTCACATGAAGCCAGCTGGGTGACTTTGAGTCAGTCACAGATCTCTCAGAGCAGTTCTCTCAAGAGCATTTTTTTCAGAGCTCTCAGCCCCACCTACCTCACGGGGTGTCTGTTGTGGGTAGAGGAAGGGAAGGAGGTTGTAAATCGCTCTGAGACTCTGAGTGAAGGGCGGGTATAACTCCTCCTCCTCCCTCTTCTTCTTCTGTTTCACTGGCACTTATTTCCATGACAGACTGGACCCTCTCCAGATTTAAGTTTGCCGTTTTAACACACAGAGCTCCTGTCCTTTATGGTCCTTAGGGTTTCTATCATGAAAAAGGGGATAGTAATATGCACATGTAAGTTAGGAATGCTGGGCCCTTTACAGGATCCTTATTTGACTCTGAGACAACTGTCCACTGGACTGAAGTATGTCCAGTCCCCCACTCTGGCCTCTCCTATGGATTCTACCCCAGCTGCCTACAGTCAACAGGAGGCACAAGTTTATGATGAAGTGCTGATAGTGTTTAAACTACATGTCTATGCAGATTTCTTCTTCAGATACTTTAACAGTAATATCAGATGTACTTATGAGGTAAGCTTAGTTCCCCTTTCACTAAATATTTGACTGGACAGGCAAGACACTGCTGAAGGCAAAACAACAGGTTTCATTTGACAGAAAAATCGGTATTCAACAGAGTAAGTGTTATGTGTAGAATGTTTTTAGCCTAAATGGTAAAAATGACTTTCAAGTACAATACAGCAGTTACAACCTTTTCCACAAGGGATTGAATACTTTGTAACTGGGTTATACTACAGTAAATGAACAAAGAGGAGAGATTCTTGCTCCCTTTCCCCAGAAAATTTATCTTAGATTAGGAGGTTTACAGGACTTGGTTTTCGAAATGCAGATTCCCTCAAAGATGTAGGTTTCCCCTTTCACCTCACACAGTCTCTGGTTCTCAGAAACTGCATAGGTATCTCTGGCTTTTACAAGGGTGTTTAGTTATCACCTAAATATAAGCTTTCTTCTCTAAACCTATCCAAATCCTAGCTAAAAGCCAAATTAAAAAAATCCTGGCTAAGATGAGAGTCTTATTCAGAACCACAAATGACTCTGTCTGAGGAAAATTTTTCCTCTCTTTTCATGCCCTTCCATCTAGTAGAGTCCATGGGCTCTGATTAAATTTGTGTGCTCTCACAAGGATTGGGTTAGAGCCCTGGAGGAGTGGCAGGACTTTTGGATATGATTGCCAAACCTCCTTTTTCTGTTTTAATTTTTTTAGCCATGCATTTTTTTCCTTCAGATTTTTTCTTGCAAATCTAGAATTCTCCCAAATTTGTAGAAACATCTTCACATGTTCCCAAGTGTAGGTTTTTGACCCACATTCTGGGGCCAAGTTCAGAATTAGATTTCATCAATGCATGGAGTTGTGGCACCTTCATCATGGAAAATCTTCCCAGAAAAGCTTTCAAGACCCTATATCTACTTGTATTTCATTGAAGAACAACGGCCTACCTGTTTCCCCCAAACATTCCTCATTTAGGCAACTGCTGATATTGAATAGGCTATGGAAATGTGATTGACAAATGTTTTAAACAAGTGTCACAATAGCATCTGTAATTTTGAATTATATAACGTTACAGAGAGTTAGGTCACTGAAATAAATTGGCATGCCACCCACATTTTGATTTTAATGGTTATACAGTACACCTTGCGATGATTTTCTATTTATCCAGAAAATCATATTAAAATAGTTTAGGCAGATGGTGCATGTGCCATGGGTCATGGAAAATTCACCATAATAATAGTCTAAACAAATCCCATCCCACTTAGGTGAAACTAAATAAAACTGATGTTAATTCAAGTTTTCTGTGAAAATGTGTTTTCAGTTTTTGTATGGCTCTTGCAATCATCACTTTCCAAAGAGTAACACAAACAACTCTCCTCCTTCATAAATTAAAGAACAAATGAAAAAAAAGGTGTACCTATCTCAGAGCACACAAAGAGGTGGTCTGCTAAAAATCTAACTGCCTCAGGCATAGTTTCCCCTAGAAACACACCTTGGAGCCACATGTTCTCACATCTGCCTGCCATTGTAAACAGTTGCCAGTTGTTAAAACATCTTCTTTGTATTTCTGTGAAGTCGCTTCAAAGGCATGAGTCCATATGCATCTATCTGAAAGGCCAAAATATCCACAAATGCAAGTTTGTTGAAACTGCCATATTCTTTGACCATGAAGCACTGCAAGTATGCATTAAAATAATTTTATAATGTGAATAAAATGTCATTTTACAAAATAGTGTCCTATTCATACATTTCAGCTGTTTACAGTCCTTTTATACAATAAGGAAAATTATGGGCATTCCAATATATAACACAATTTGAGTTTACACAATTCTTACTGGGGAAATATTGCTAGGGGTTAAAAAAAAATTCCCAGCAATCCTACACATCTAATGAAATGATTCTGACCCATGAGGGATTGCAAGAGGATGACAGGGTTGTTCCACTGGACAGCCTGTAGTTATTCATTCTTATGCACCCTACATGGTAAAATAAATAGACATAAAACTGAACCAGATATTCTATTAGTGTTCAGTGGAAGAATTTAACATCTTGTTATCTGTAATTCACATTAAGGGGTGGTTCTATCAGAATGAAAAAACAGTAAAACAAAAAGATTTTCATGTGGTCACATAAAATATGCCATGTTAGTAGTTTTCAAACTTTAGTAGCACAAGGACACTCATATTGATTTAAAAGTTTTCACATACCTCCAAACTTGCCCCCCCCCAATGCTGGCTCCCACCACACTAGATAGCCTTTCTGCAAAGTGCATGCCTGCCTCAGTTTGTGTTCTCAGAACAGTACAGTGAGACCCTTATCAAATATACTTTAAGTAAAATGTGTGTTTTGTCTGTGTGTGGCCTGCAAGGGCAGGTCTCAGTGGGTAGTTGATTCTTTAGAGTCACAACTCAAAAGGCCCTGACTCAAGATGTAATCAGTCTTGATTAGAAGGGACTTTGTACCAGATACTTTAAGAAACCCAGGGGTGAAGTGGCCTGGAAAAACATTCAGAGCAGTTCGTAGAAAATGTATGTATGTATTTATTTATTTATTTATTATTTTTCATATTTATATCCCGCCCTCCCCAGGTGGGCTCAGGGCGGCTAACAAGGGCAGGACACAGCCATGCCAGAATAAAAACATAATAAACATTCAACATTAAAACCACTGTGCTCAATTCGTAACTGATGTCCTAAGTCCAAGATGGTAACTCCACAGTTACAGATGGTGCTCCCAAAAAGTACGTGTCCAGTGATGATGGCCGAAGCTCTTCTACAATTCCCAATGTCTTCCTTGGGCCTCGTTGATGCAAATAGACTAGCATCACACAAAACATGAACTTTCAGTATTCAGTTAGAAACCATGCTTGGCTCTTCTTTTCTGTGGACTCAGAGTGGCATCTTTCAATCTCTATCCTGAAATAGTTTGATTTGGAAAATAGAATAAAAACCTGTCCAGTTACAGTGGGGCATTTTGGGGCCATGCCCCCTTAACTAAGCACCACGCCACACAAAAAGCCAGGCCAATTTTTTTTAAAAAATTATGTATTAATTAAGTTGTGCCGGCTGGCAGGTGAGCAAGCAGCTGACTGTCTACCTGCTGGCTAGGTGCTAGGGCAGGCAAGCAAGTGGCCAGTCAGGGCAGCAGGCAAGAAGCAGCCAGCTCTCTACTGGCCGGCCAGGGTAGCAGGCGTGCGAGCAGCCGACTCTCTACCAGTCAGCCAGGGCAGCAGGAGAGTGAGTGGCCAGCTCTCTACTGGCTGGCCAGGCACCAGAGCAGTGAGCAAGCAAGCTGGTGAGGAGGCTACTGCACTGCCTCTCTGCAGTGTGCCTGCACCAGGCTTCTCTTCAATGCGCCTGCACCAGAGGAGGAGTCAGGTGACCCAGTCAGGTGACCCAGCCACTATGGGATACATGACTCCTCCCCTGGCACAGGCACACTACAAAGAGGCAGCAGCCTCCTCACTCACCCCCTGCTCTGGTGCCTGTTTGACCTTGAAGGGAGCTTTCTTGCTATGGAGCAAAATGCTACCTTGCTGCAGAGGTAATCTATATATCTAATTCCCAACTTGCCCCCTCCGTGCGGATACTTAAATTAGCACAGAGGGGGCAGCTGGGGGGCTGGGGGAGGTTTGTGCACACGTGGGCCAGTCCCCACGTGTGCACAAAAATAAAAAAAGTTAAAAAAAAATTCGGGGGGATGTTAAAATCCCCCCAAAAGTGCAAGTGTTCCGTGCGCATGCGCACGGAACACTTGGCAGCCAAGGCTGCCGCCGCTTGAAAGGGAAGCAGCGAGCAGGGGGGCAGATCGGTGAGGGGCGAGCGGCTCGGCCCTCGGCCCTCAGCTCGGAG
>NW_015175484.1:79955-98332 GCF_001447785.1 Gekko japonicus
GCCCTCGCTGCCGCCGCTGCCACCTCCTCCTCCCCGGAGCCGGCAGGCAGGGCGGGAGGGGAAGACCGGCCTGGGGGGGCGGGGGGCGGACACCGGCCTCGCCGCTGCCGCCTCGGGGAGATCAAGGGGTGGGGGGGTGGAGGAGACGGGGCTCTTCTCCCCCCCCGCGAGTATCGCGGGTCCCCCTCTTGTTACCTCTAATTAGGTTAGGAAGTTCCCCGCTCCCCTGAATGATGACTACATGATGACTACATGGAGACTGTATCTCCTTGGTGCCACTCAACCAATTAGAGGTTGTCGTTAAGCTATTCATTCTCTGTGACCAATCAGCATGCTTTCTGGCTAGCACTCTGATCTGAAAACTAGGCGACCGTGGGCGACAACAGCTTCATAAGCTCTTGCCTTTCGAAAGAAGGGAAATCCAGTTCTGTCCTCTTCCCCTGAGAGCCCCTACCCAATTCAGAGAAAACCAAGAATACTCTATTTTCATCTTACCTAGATGGATTCAAGGAAGGTTTTCCCTCCTGTCCTTACAAAGGATCAGTAGACCCCTAGAGTACACTTGCGAACCCCTAAGGGTTCCTGGATCCCAGTTAGAGATACACTGTGCTATGTTTCTAAAGCCTTTAATTCCTTCCTTCCTTTCTTCCTTCCTTCCTTTCTTCCTTCCTTTCTTCCTTCCTTCCTTCCTTCCTTCCTTCCTTCCTTCCTTCCTTCCTTCCTTTTTCATATTTGTATCCCGCCCTCCCCAATGGGCTTTAAGCTCTGATTAATCAGATGCTTAGTGGTGTGACCTTGCCATGTGGTAAAAGGTCACATATAAATGAAGAAAGAACCTTGGCCAGAAACACAGGGCTGGTGGTGGTAGGGTGCAGCATTATTGACTTACTGCCAGGACAGGAGCATTCCACAAGGGTTCACTGCAAAACCTTGAACTGCTGCAGCATACCAGCAGTCACCACTGTGTGTCCTAGTTCTTCGTGACAGCTGGCTAGAGAGGATTAGGCCCCTCTGGCTTGCCGTGCTCTTGATGCTACTCTCCTTCTCATTCACACTGAGGAAGAATAAGGGAGAGTGTACCATTTCCCTTTGCTCACGCGCCAGAGGGGACTTGCCCACAGGAAGAGGGCTGGTAGCCTCTTGTTGCCACTAGAATTGTACCTGGGCATGTGGGTACATTCTGGCAGTAGCTTGGAGAAGGCGAGCACTGCCTAGAGGATGTAGTGGTGATCCTCTCACAAAACCACTGAGAAAAGGTATAACTTCATATTCCAGGTCCTCTGAATCCCCACCCAACAGCGCTCTGCCTTGCCAGGATTGGGAGTATAAATAAAAATGAGTATGGGGGCATTTGCTGCTGCTGTTTTTTACTTAATGGTCCATTAATCTGACTGTTGCTCCTAATCCCAGGACTGTGCATGTGTTAGCTGTGGATATTTAAAGGTAATCACTTGTTTTTGTTACGACATTATATGTTCCAGAGCTGAGCCCTGACACTGGAAAGTGGTTTTGGGATCCTGGTGGGTTCTACCTTATGAAGAAAGAACCTGCTTCTAATGACTATCCATGAATAAAACTCAATAAGCTCATTAAATACACTGGGAAGTATCTCTGTATTGTTTAAGGGGTTTAATGCCAATTACAGTTAGCACTCTTGAAATAAAAAGTATTGGGAGCTGGTTAGGGCCTGAGAATGGGATCCAAAAGGAAAATGAAAGGACCCCAGTAAAAAAGGGGCAGAGACCTCAGAAAATGCTCTGTTTACCTGTGTTGTACAGCTATATGCTTCCAAGTCCCCCCACCACAAAACAATGTCATCCACAATGATATCAGGTCACTACAGATCAACTCGACACAACCCTGTACTATAATAGAATTCATCTGCTACGAGCTTTTTTCACCTCCCCCCTCTTTTAGCTGGGTCACTTGTCTACTTCCTCCTCCTTGTCCCCTCTTGCACTCATTGATAGGGGACTGAGAAGGAAGGGCGATTTTGAATTTTGTGCATATGGTGCCACACCCATACACACCCACACAGACACACACACCTTTTTTCAGACTTCCTCCGCCAAGTATGTGTGCATGAACAGAATAATGGGGGGGAAATGACTGGAGAGAAAACTGGTATGGGATGAAAAGGTGGTTTCCCCCCCCTTTGAGAGCTCTCCTTCATTAGTTAGTCAGTCCAAACCAGCAGCCTTAGTGGCATTGCTTGATTTCATAACCAATATTGAGTCATATAGAAATCCAAAATTGTTCTTTGATTTGTTGTAAACATGAAATAACACACTGACATACAGATCATATTCTGACAGTATTCATTTTTGAGGTACTGCACAGAAATGATATTAATAGCACTGAACGAGACCACCCAAAGTCAACAAACAAAAATGTCTATTATTTTTAATGACACGGCTGAACCCATGAACCTATGCCAGTCACTGACAATGCCCTGCCACTGTGCTGTTTCAACATTTATTTTATGTACCCTCAACAGGAGGCAATTTATACAATTATGTAAAAGGTTTACACAATTGGTCCTGACAGGCAAGGGTAATTCTAGAAAGAGCCCCGTGAAATACCTCAAGCACATTTTTGAGGGGTGGGGGGAGCTTGACCTTACCAGTCTGAGGAACCCAATAACAAATCCCTGTTCTACCCGAAGGGGATCTAGGCTATTGTTAAATATATAATACAAATATCATTATAGCTTCAACCATAAATTGGTCATCCAGCACAGGTATGATGTCACTGGCAGCCAATCAGAAGCCTGCATACATATTCCCTATTTCAAAACTTGCTCTCAACTCCAGCTCCAAGCTTATTATAAAGTAAATGTATATATGATGTGCGTGCATTGCAAAGCATGCGTGTCAGGCTCTCAGTTTCTTTTCAAGCTGCTTCTTTTCTTTTGGTCTTTTCCTCTGGAATTTCTATTTCCCTTCCCAGTGGAGGTTGTGATGGAGGTTCAAGGTGGCACTATTCATTTTGAGTAAAACCATTAGAGTTTTTAAGATTTTACTGTTGTCATTCTTTTAGGAACCAGAAAGCACATTCTATTTGTATGGCTGAATTTAACTTTGGTATAAAGTCAGTGGTTTGGACACTAAGGGTGCTAGCAAAACTGCCTCCTTACCTATCAATGTTTGGTGGTGGTGGGGGGAGGTCATATATCTCACTCTATTCATTGGACTATGTTTTTTCCATGCCTTTTGCCTTTATTTTGCTTTCCCTTAGTAATTTACTCTCTTAGATACCGCTGAGCATTACGATTAGAAAAGAGTGGCCACCCAGATCATGCTGTCAAGAGAATCACAAGCCCATTTTTGGGGATATCAAAATGCAGATTTCTGCTCTGACGGTGGTGTGCTTTTCAGGGTAACAAAACGGCTTTTCATGCCTGCTTTGTAACATGGTCTGCTTCCCAAAGGGTCAAAGGCAAGCTATCTGGCTGGCTGCATTTGCCTCCTGTGGTTACTAAATGTCTGCTTCTGCCTACTCTACACATGTGGAAACTGGGTGAGGGATACAGCCCCTTAAAATGTTTTCTCAGTTGGATGGAAAACAAAGGAACCACAGCCTTTAATTGCCTATGAAGTTGGTGCTGTCTTCCATCTGTCTGAAATTTCACAGACAGGATCCCTTGGGGAAGGGGTACGAAATATAATTATTATGTAGTTCTGTTACTTTCTTGTAGTTTTAGATGTTATACCCACCATGGGTCAGATAACAAATGCAAACGATGGTTTATTTAAGAAAAACATTACTAATACATTAATTAGTTTATGGGGAAAAATGGTTGTAATGGGTGTGAAAGGCAAAACAGTGTTACAGATTGGGGGAGGGGGAGTATTTATACAATTAAAATATTAAACAGATTTCTAGAGGGGAAGATAAGAAAACCAGGCATGAGCAGGAACTGAAGCGTAATCAGGCCAAAGACCTTAATCTGGTATTGGCATCTCCTGTATCACTCATAGGTCAGACATTCTGTTTTGAAAACTCTCTTATTTGAGACGTTTTTTAGTACCTGGCATTGGAAGAGAAGGTGACTCCAAGCGGCAGAGTGACTCTGCCAACTTCTATTCAAGATTACACACCAAAGCATCCACTCTGAGTAAAGGCAGACTGAATACATGTGTGTATATATATGTGTATATGTATATTATGTATGTATGTATATGAATGATTCATTTGACAAGTATTAAGGCTTAATCATCTTGTCCCCTAAATATCTAAGGCCATGGAATCTGAGATATATATTCAATCATTTTTAGAGATCATGCCCATTGTTCCTAAAAAGCCCCTTTATTTTATTATCATAGAGGGAATAATAGATGATTGTGACCTGAAAATCTTTCTAATTGGACAGAATCTGTCTCCATTTGTGGAATTTTTTTCTCTATATGTATTTGAATATTTTTATTCTTACATGTTTGAATGACACTTCCTGTCCCTGCCTACAAGATGATAGTCTTCATTTTTAGAGGCAAAAACTATAGATTCTTTTAAAATTAAAAAATGATTTTGTTGTTGTTCAGTTGCACAGTCGAGTCCGACTCTTCGCGACCCCATAGACCAGATCACGCCAGGCCCTCCTGTCTTCCGCCGTCCTCTGAAGTTGGCTCAATTTCATGTTTGTTGCATCTATGACACTGTCTAACCATCTCATCCTTTGCCGTCCCCGACTTCTTTGACCTTCAATCTTTCCCAGCATCAGGGTCTTCTCCAGTGAGTGCTCCCTTCTCATTTGGTGGCCAAAGTATTTGAGCTTCAGCTTCATTATCTGGCCTTCCAGGGAACAGTCAGGGTTGATTACTTTTAGGATTGACTGATTTGATCTTCTTGCAGCCCAAGGGACTCTCAAGAGTCTTCTCCAGCACCATAGTTCAAAAGAATCTATTCTTCAGCGCTCGGCCTTCCTTATTGTCCAACTCTCGCAGCCATACATGAAAATACATACATACATAAAAAATGATACTGGTTTCTAAAAAATTGAAGTGGCTTTCAATCCTGAATTATAAACCTTTGTCTTATAATCAACAAAAGCCATATTTTCCATTCATGTCTGCTATATTTTTGAATCCACCTTTATCACTTGATATTCTATTATTATTCAGTGTAATACTCTGCTCCTATTGCAATGTGTATGTAAACCCCTTTTAGTCATAGAAATATAAATGAAGTGAATTCATTTCCAGACCCATCATTGAGTCTCTCCTGAGGAAAACAACATATCATCAAAGCAACAAAACAGTAGTGAAATAAGGGAAATACTTTAAAAATGGAGCATTCCTCCTTTCTCTCAGAGAAAGGATTTAATTAAGCATTCCCAGCTTCAAAGTGAGCATCCAAATGTGCAGTATTAAAGCAATGACTTTGAAAGAGATTTACAAAATAAAGAAATGTCAGGTATGTGGTTTAACAAAATGACAGTGTACAACTAGCCAAAGGCAAATTTACTCAATTCCCCCCCATCAACGTGGAGGAGGAGGTCAAACTATTTCAGACACTCAAAGAACAGGAACATGGCCTAGAAAGGGTGAGTCAACCAAATACTTGATCTGGGATCAGCCCTTTCTCCCCCGGAGAGCAGATTTGCTCTGGTCAAACCACTGATTACTCTGCAGATCCCATACATGCTGAACATGCAAGTAAAGCATATTTACCATTCCTTTATATTACTTTCCTTCCATGAGTCCTTTTCCAGGAAGGAATTTTTCAAAATGATTAGCAGGAAAAAAAAAAAGCCAGAAAAATAGCTAGAATTTTTATCATGAATAGAAATGAGTCCTATTTTCTAAGAATGTTTATTCAAGGGCTAGATTCCAACCAGAATCAATAGAGAGACTTGTCTGGAATATTTGGATAATAATAGACTTGCTTGGAATTATTGGGAATACTCATCACAATTTGAACAGTGGCAGCAACACATAGGATACATAGAGAAGGCTGCCGACAAAAGCTTGCAGTTTAAAGATAAGAACTTAAATGAAAGGGTAGGCTGAGAACGAAAGAAAAAAATCATTCGTGTAAAAGCAAAGTATGTAAACTTAATTCAAAGCCATAGAATTCTAGTGTACAGTCAGCCCACGATTTAAGAATCAGACATTTAGAAGCTGGAAAGAGGCCTTTTTGAGAATTGCAAGTTTCTGAAGCCAGCACTAGTAGTTCACTGTGAGGCACCTGAACTCCCTTCTTTATCAGTTACCTAAGGCTACTTGTTTTGATTAACAACAATGTTAGCCGAACTGCTTTATTTACAGCAATTGGCAATTTATAAATGGGTTCTTGCCAATTTATACCAAGGTCCTGATCCCACCAAGGGTTAACAGTAAAGGAGTCGAGGCTGTTGTAGTTAAAATCAATGTCTTTTACTAGAAATATATCTCATACAAACAATACTGATGCACTCACACATTCAATCAAGTTCCTAAGAATTTAAAGTAGGAAATAAGCACAGTTGCATTAGCCGGTAGGGGTGCTGGTGGGCGATACTTATCTGTCTTGCAGCTTGGTTGTTCCAATGAAGAATGGAGGGGAAGGAATGGAAACAAAAGGAGTCCACATGACCAGAACCAGCCGTAACACGTGGGTCTCTTGACTATAGACCAAGAGATCAATAGTAGAGACAAGGGTTGGGGATAGCAAGGGGGACTTAAGGAGAGTAAAAGCAGACAGGGGTTGTCTTGGGGGGAATGCTAGCTAGCCAGGAGGGGCCAGGTGACTTGTTCTCTCCTGTTATAGGTGGTCCCGAGAGATGGGTAGTAACTGTGCCAACCTCTTGACCCACCTACCTGTTAGTCTGTCCCAAAAACAATCCTATTGGTTGCAGGTAGGGAGGGAGGTTACCTAGGAGGGATGGCCAATATTGTAACCTAAAACCTTACTCAAAAGATTGGGATCTGGACAGGTGTGAAATCCAGGCATCAGGATGCTTCATTGTCGTGTTGATGAAGTTGGCCAGTACCATTGATAACCAAATGTCCATCTGGCAGGAAATTCCAGCTCAGGGACAAAGCAGTTGATGGGTGATATGTGACCACAAGCAGCTTTGCTATGTTGGCTGTTTCTTCCCAAAGTTGTTGTCTCATTGCGAACAATAATGGAGATTTGTGCTTCTTCACCAGGCTGTAAAACTGTGTGGCTGAAAGCTTATTTACATGTAAGGTATGTTCAGGCACCTTCTATGTGTGTCATCACAACAGGTGACCTAAAGTGTACAGTTCTCTGAGCCTATGGGTATGTGCACAGTCCATTGTGTAGCAATAAGCAGTCCATAAAACAAATATCAGGCTTGTTTCCTAACAACAACAACACACAACTTGAGGAGATTCAGTGTTGTCACAGATCATGGCTGTAAGTCCTTACAACTTGAATTTACTGGCAGAGCTCTTGAAGACTTCAGGCCTTGTCAAGATAAATATGGACCTTTTTGAATGTCTTTCTAACCAGGGAACTATCCGTGGTGCTGTAAACTTTGCTGCAGAGCATGACTTTTCATTAGGCAGCTTCTTAACAGCCTATCACCTTCCTGTTACCTCCTCTAGTCACCAATTTTGACAAAGTTGGTAAACCTTCCAAAATCCTGCTCCTGTCCTGCCTAAAATAAGTCACAAAAACAAATAAAAAAACAACAACAACAACGAATTCCAGAGTCACTAGCTAATCTGATGTGGAAGGTAGCTCCCCTACATGGTAATTAGGTACCAGGTTTCATTTAATTATTTGCTCACTTGCAGTATTGTATAGAACCTTTAGTACTGAGTTCAAAGGCAGTTTATGAATAAAGAGTTACAAGATACAAGAATCCACATGTTAAAAACTAAGAATAAACCCATCCCAAAAGCACACAAAAGCAGGACTATCTTCCAGACCAGTTACATTATGAGAAAGTAGCTTTTACTCATTTTAGTTGGTGATGTGAAGGCCAATTTCCTGATGGATTGTGCCTTAAGGCTTTTAGCACATAGTGAGTACTTGCTGAATAGTGGCCCAAATAAGAAACTAGTTTAGTCTTCAGATGAAATGTAGCACTTCACAATTAGAGATCAGCCTGTTAGAAAACATGAAAGAGATACTTTTAGACTACTGCAATAACTGCAAGTCCTCACCAATTTCTGCAGCATTCAGCAGTGTAACCATGAGTAGGCCAGATATTTGCAGTGTTTTAGATTATATTGCTAGATATATATGAAATACAATTTTGAATTTTAAACATCCTGTAGACGCAAGAGAGTGAAAGCTGTGCTGAATTATTATTGACACATGCAAAACATTGTCAATTTAAACTTTTCATGCTGATATCTGGAACAAAACAGTCTTGAAATTCTATGTATATATGCAGAGGGTATAGACAAAAAGACTGAGCATGTGCAAGGAAGTGGCATATTTATGTACCTGGGGTCATGCTGTGTTCCTAGGGCCCACAATGCATGTCCGTGTTTGCCAATCTTTTAATTTTTTAAAAAACTAGCCACTATATTGTGGGTCATGTCAGTGACCTGTTCCTTATTGAGGGCAATGGAAACATAGCTTCTGAGTATATAATTAACAGTGTAGTCCTACACAGAGTTATACCTTTCCAAATCTATTGAAACCAATGGACTTCGAAGGCTGTAACTCTTCTTAGGATTGCAACCAGGATTCCTGCTTTTCATCTCTTGGCCTCCGTATCTTATATTAGTCATATCATTTTAGACTAGTCATTCTTCTTTTGAGAAAACTAGTAAGTCTCTGCTCATGTTTACAGGCAGATTTTTCATGCACAAATCAACATATTCAGTTGTCCCATGGTGGAACACTTTGATTTAAAGAATGTTCATAGGCCAGTGCTTTCAATGTGTGGTTGAGAGAGAAGTCTAGTTGTACTACACTCCGACTGAAAGAGGATCAGGCAATAACATTGGGTATCCAGAGGAACAAGCATGTCCCACGGTCACAATGACTGGATGAAGTCAACCAAGTGCTTTCTGCTCCCATTCTCATCCTTTAATTGTTTGTGGTATGTCCATCCAGATTAGAATGTAAAATCCTTGGGGTAGGAACCTGTCGAAATAATGTATTGCCATGCACACCTATGACATGTGTAAATAATTAACAACAGCAACAGTAATTAATGTGCCTGAGCAGGCTCGTCACTTGACATTGCTGCTAGCTAAGCTGTTACCACATGATGTACTTTAAAGAGTTTTAAGCAACTAAATTGAAAGCCAACGTGTAAAGATGTGCATTAATGAAAATGAAGTACTTGCTGTGGTTTTTTTTTAAATGTATACCAATTAAAATGGAAATGGTGTTTTGGATTTATCTTTTCATTTTTAAATCTGGAACTATCACTGTATCTAGAAAGTACAGAGTGGATAACAAAATAACATGTAGTTACGATGATTAATATGAATAAAATTGTGATCCTGACACAGCAGACATGCTATTAGGGCTCAGTATATCACCATTTCTCCCTCTGTTTCTCAGCATGTTACAAGGGAAGTCTAAGCAATGGAACATGCACATTGTCCTCCTGTCTTTCATAAGACTCCTCTATTTACCAGCATTAAGGGAGGGGGAGGGAAGTGCTATGGAGAGATACAGTTTTGTTGCACCTCTATGGGATCTTCCTACAGTGAAGGATGATATTCTACATTTTTATTAATCTTGAAACAATGTTCAAAGGCTAAAGTTGCAAATTTGGGAAATAGTTGCAAGGAAAAGACAATAGTTAAATAATGGAGACCTGTAACAGGGTGATAATTTTCTTACTGCTTCATTCTAGGGATGCTGACAACTTTGCAGTAAACTCATCCAGAAGATGAGTGTACCTTTTTGGTTAGCAGTGATCACTTGTGAGCTTTGCCTCAGATTGGCTGATCTTGCCTTTGAACCCAACTGAAGCACCACGCCAAACAGCTTTGTGGCTGTATAGAAGCTGTGGTGTTGCTGGAGTTTCATTTCTTTCTGCCCTGTAGCCACTTTTGCCAGGTGAAATTGATTTCCTGCTGGGATCATGGCTATTTGGGTCAGGTGATTAAATGATTCCTGATGATGGTAGCAAATTCATAGAATTACAGAGCCATTCAGGCCATCTAGTCAAACTCCCTGCTCAATGCACGAACAGCCTAAAGCATCCCTGACAAGTGTTTGTACAATCACTGCCTGAAGACTGCTAGTGAGGGCGAGCTCACCACTTCCCTAGGCAGTTGATTCCATGGCTGAACTACTCTTACTGTAATCCCACCCCCATATCCAGCTGGTATCTTTCTGCCCATAATTTAAACCCATTATTGTGAGTCCTGTCTTCTGCTGCCAAAAAAGCTCTCTGCCCTCCTCTAAATAACAGCCTTTGAATTTCTTAAAGAGGGCAATCAAGCCCCCGCCCCAAGCTTCCTCTTCTCAAGACTGAACATTCCCAAGTCCCTCAGTGTTTTCTTGTAGGGCTTGGATCTCCAGGCCTCTGATCATCTTTGTCACCCTTCTCTGCACCCACTCCATTCTGTCCACATCTTTTTTGAAGTGAGGCCTCCAGAACTGCACACAGTACTCATGGTGAAATGCTATGACTCCCATCAGACCATGTGAAAAATGTACATTTGCCAACTGTTGCATACAGAGAGATTGGACACTGCAATAAATGTGTCTGAATGCATGTCGTGGTCCGAGTTCTCCATGCGTCGAACTCAGTACTTTTCAGACACCTTTAACATTTATCAGAATTGTACAATATTTATTTATTTATTTATTTATTTTTCATATTTGTATCCCGCCCTCCCCGATGGGCTCAGGGTGGCTCACAAGGGCAAGGTACATCCATGCCATGATTAAAACATATAATACATAATAAAAACATCCAACATCATTAAAAACAACGGTGCTCAGTCAGTTATTAATATCATGACTCCAAGATGGATCAACTCAGTTCCAAGTGTCCTATGATGTTATGCCCACACGGAGTCGGCTTATCAGATCTTCTATCCAATTCCAGATTCTTCCTCAGGGCCTCGTCAGTGCATCCTTTAAGGTACCGTGACGGTTGTGGTTTAGTGGGGGGGCAGCTCCTACTCAAAGGCCTGGCGGAAGAGCTCCGTCTTACAAGCCCTGCGGAATTGCATAAGGTCCCGCAGGGCCTGGATCTCCCCCGGGAGCTCATTCCACCAGGTAGGAGCCGCCACCTGGCCCTGGTCGCAGCTAGTTTAGCATCCTTGGGGCCCAGGATGACCAACAAATTTTGGGCCCCCGACTGTAGTGCTCTTGGGGGAACATTAGTTTCTATATGACTTACTGGTTTTGTTCACACATATATTGTCAGGCTTTGGCCTGATTTAGCACAAAGCATCATTTCATACTGGAAGCACTTCTCTCCAAAACTCTGTATTTAACATGTCAGAGAATATACTTCCATTGTTTTAAAACTCTCCACAATAAAAAAGCCCTGTACACTCTGTCTCTGTCTCTGTCTCTGTCTCAGTAAACCGTAGCACTAGGTGAAGTTATGCTCAGTGAATGCCATACTACTTTTACCCCCTTTTTAATTCTTCTTCAGGACTAAAGGAAGATTGTTCCTTAAAAAGTCTTAGTTATGGTGCAATTCCCCCTTGTCTATTATGAGGCTTTAAAAGCCTGGATGGCCCCCACAGTACAATGATCTTTCCATATGGTTGTTGTGAAATGTCTATTATCCACCAGATGTCAGCATTTCATAGCAATTTGTATTTGAGCTGAATTTGCAACACAAAACTTGGTTTGCATACTGTATGTTAAGTAATTAAATGGTTCAATGGCATCTTAGCAATTACTTGGTTATTAGTGTGTTTGTAAGTAAAATTTGCATGTGACAGCATAGGGCTTTGCTTCTACAATCTGGGACATAAGAAATCCATTTGCCTAGAGAACCACTTAGCCTCATTTTAAAGAGAACATTTAAACACTGTGATAATGCATATGAAGCTGCCTTGTACTGTCAGACCACTGGTCCATATGGTCCAGTACTGTCTACTCTGACTGACAATGGCTCTCCTGAGATCCTCTAACTCGAAATTCCACAGATGGAATGTGGGGCATTCAGTGCGCAAAGTTCTGCCACAGAACTATAAGCCCAAACATATTAAATTGTTCCAGGCAAATCCAACAGTCAAAGAAACAACATTCTTGGAATAAAACAAAACTACAGTCATGGCAAATTAGTATAAAACTCTTTAATATGTATGTTGCATGCTGGAGTGATACAATGTGTATACCAGAGTTACCCAGTTTCTACATCAATACATCTTAAGGTGCCTCAGTACTCTTTGATTTTTGCTTCAACAGACACAGCTACCCCTACGGGAGGGAGGAGTCCAGGTACCTCCAGCAGTCAGTAATTATACCACCTAGCAACTGCTTCACAGGCATCTTTGATGACAGCTCCCCTCCCCCAAATTAGTGGTCCTTTAGGCCCCATTATAGTCTCCAGGGAGTCAGAGGGGCTCTCCAAAGTCAAGAAAAGTCAGATGGTAAGCATTTGCCTTCTGGTAGCATTGACACTCTTGTCTATGCATTTAGGAGTCCAGTTATTTCACTTCTGAGTGTTCAAGAGGCACCGATGACTCTTGATATATCCCTGGGTTGACTGAAATCAAATATGTTCTGAATAGAATAGAGGTAGTTAAGTTCTGCTACTACAATGTAAAGAACAGCAATATATACATGTAGGCTCTGCAACTTGGGTAATATGAGCTGATAGGTGGAGTTATGTCTTTGCACCTTCACTTGCTTTCTTTTCTAGCCAGTGAGATGTAACGTTTAAGAGTGAAAGACTCTAATCTGGATAACTGGATAACATGAAGCCTGCTTGGTGGCCTTCGGTCAGTCGCAGTTCTCTCAGAACTGTCTCAGCCCCACCTACCTCACAAGGTGCCTGTTTTGGAGAGAATTGGGGAAGACAATTGTAAGCCACTTTGAAACTCCTTAGGGTAAAGAAAAGCAGGGTATGAAAACCAACTCCTCCTCCTCCTCCTCCGTTGCTGTTTTACTTGACCCAATCTGGAGCAACTCCTTTGAAGGCCTGCTTTGCAGGCACCACATCCACTTCCCAGGGCTGGTTCTCTGGCCCAGCCACACAAGTATGTGCTCGGAACAGCATGAGCCACCAATGCACCACAGCAGCAGAGAAAATGAATTGTATCCTTCTGCTAGCCAAACACCACCACTGGTTGAATGCCAGTGCCACAGGGGCTTGGCTTGGACTGACTGGCAGCAGTGAGGGCCCAGGAAGTAGTGTGCACACCTTGCTGGGACTGACAACATACCTTGATCCAGCCCTGCCTATTCCTGTATTTTTGTGCTCATCTATAGCATTAATTGCTACCATCATTTGAAAAATCTCATGAGATTGGGGCTCATATGGTTTCCCATTGCTGGTGTAGCTGCTGATAAAGTCCAATGGACACAGGGCTTCCACATGGCAGGTTTCTCTGAAGCTTCCCTGCTCCCAATCCCCCAGCAGCAGCCATCCCTCCTCTCCTGGGTCACTGGGGCTTTTGCATTTTTTAAAATAAAGTCAGCACTAGAATATTGTTATAGCACTAGAATACTGTTATATATTGGTCGAGGACAGAGGGTGGCGCTTGGTGAGAGGGTCTCCCCACGATACCCACTGGAATGTGGAGTGCCGCAGGGGGGAATCCTCTCGCCAATGTTATTCAACATCTATATGCGCCCCCTCGCCTGGTTAGTCTGGAGCCATGGGCTGGGTTGCCATCAATATGCTGACGATACCCAGCTCTATCTGTTAATGGACAGCCATCCGTCTTTTGCTCCTGAAAATCTGGCCAAGGCTTTGGACTCTGTGGCTGGATGGTTGTGGCAGAGTCGGTTGAAGTTAAATCCATCGAAGATAGAGGTACCTGGTTTGGGGGGTGGATGGATATGGGCGTCAGGCTCCCCACACTGGAAGGAGCGCCTTGGGTGCCAGCCCAGAAAGTGAGGAGCCTGGGAGTAACACTGGATGCCTCCCTTTCCATGGAGGCCCAGGTTACTGCAGTCGCCAGATCTGCATTTTTTCCATCTTAGGCAGATCAGGCTACTGAAGCCCTATCTCTCCCCCCAGGACTTAGCTACGGTGACCCATGCAGTGGTCACTTCCAGACTTGCTTACTGCAATTTGCCTCAAGGCTTACCCTTGAGGCTGACCTGGAAATTACAGTTGGTGCAAAATGCAGTGGTGCACCTACTGATGTCAACTCCTGTGTGGGCTCACGTCCAGCATGTGCTCTGCCAACTGCATTGGTTACCAGTTGAGTTCTGGATTTCCTTCAAGGTGTTGGTAATAACCTTCAAAGCCTTACACGGCCTGGGACCAACGTATCTGAGGGACCTCCTCTTCCTGTATATGCCTTGAAGAGTGTTATGCTCTATGGATCAACATCTCCTGGTCAGTGTTCCCTCTAAGCTGAGTTAGTGTGAGCTAGCTCACAGTTTTTTAGCCTCCAGCGCACACATTTCCGTCTTAGCTCAGGAAGGATGGCTCCAGAGCAGACTAATTGATGCAGTAGCCAAATCACTTGCTCACAACTTTAATGCCAGTAGCTTACAAGGTAGAATTTTCGCCACAAGACCCCACAGCTTAGAGGGAGCCTTGCTCCTGGTGGTCCCTGGCCTGAAGGATGTCTGTCTTGCCTCGACCAGGGCCAGGGATTTTTCTGCCCTCACCCCTGCCTGGTGGAACATGCTCCCTATTGAGATCAGGGCCCTGCGGGATCTTCTTCAATTCCACAGGGTCTGCAAGACGGAGCTCTTCCACCAGGCCTTCAGCTGAGGAAGCGGGCGTCCATGTATGGCCTCCTTGAGGTTGTTGTCACCCACTCACTGATAATTGGCCATTATTCATCTGTACTAATGGGCCACGGAATCTCTTGCAGCCAGTTGATTTTTGTTTTGAGCTGTAACCACCTATTATAATGTTGTGTTTTAAAATTTTTAACTGTATTTATTGTATTGCCTGATATAATGTTATTGAATGGAAGATATTTTATTTACTCTCTACTCGATCCTCAGTGATTATGGAAACGGTGGCCAAATTTCTGTTTTGGGATTCTAAGAGGAGGGAATGTATTATTAACTGCATATGACTTTGCATTCCTTGCCTGTCAGTTTCGATACAATATGTCAATAAAGGTTGATTGATTGATATAATCAGGGGTCATTTCGTAGAAAAAGAGGTGCAGGAACTCATTAGCATAACTCATTAGCATAACTTATTTGCATATGCCACACCCCCTGGCATCACTGGAAGTGTGTCAGAAGGCAACACCCACAACTCAGGCTCCACTGGACTGTTTTGGATTGCTAGCTATTGGTGGTGGTGGGGGTGCAGATCTGTCCTCGCAGAGGAGGGAGAGCTTGTGCCTGAATAAAACTTGGTCTTAAAGGTGCCACTGGACTGTTTTGGGCCGGGGAGCCGGGGGGGGGGCTTTGCAACTTACCTGGCTGTTTCTTGCTCTGACCGAGGACTGCTGGGAGAAGTGGGTGGAGCTTGTTGCATGTGCCTACCCCCTGGGCTCTTTACTGCCAGCACTCCACTCCTGTGTGCTCCTGCAGGAATTGACCCCTGGATATAATGTTACCTGCCCTGAACCTGCTTGTGGGATGGGTGGGCTATAAATATGGAAAACAAATAAATAAAAATAGCTATATAGCCTTATAGCAATAGGGGTAGCAGGTTCTGCTGTAACAGACAAGGAAGTCATAACTTCTTTCATCCATTGCCTTGTTGGTCCTGTTATCCTCTCTCTCCTTCATCAGCTAGGCAAGCATAACTCTGCCAGCTCCAAACCTGGAAGGATTCCTTTATCTGAACCAGATCTGACTCAACATAAGGAAGCTTATTTTGTCTGAAAACAAAATCATAATGCTGCATCACAGATGTATTCTAAAACTATGATTCCCCACCATCCCTTGTTTATATGTATGGAAGACAGACTACATGTGCTACAATTACAAACAGGATCACATTCTGTTTGCATGCACTAGGTGGCACAAATGCATAAAGCACTACATTTCATCAGGACTCTTAGTGCTGTCGCTGTAAGTGTGCCAAAGGTAACTCCTAATGAGTTTCTCTTATATTTTCTGTTATGGCAGAAGAACCTCAACTGGCCGTGTTATGCATATTTATTTGTGGAAAATCCACCATCAAAAGCTCACTGTGCTCCTGTTTTATATGTTGCATGTGAGTTGCAGATGACAATGAACTTCATTTTCACTGAATGAGGTGCATCTACAGCTGATCCCATGGTGGGCTCGCCTGCATATTAGACTGACAGACACTGGTCCTGGAAAGCAAAACTGCTGGGCACTCTTTACCACTGAGACCTTTCCTGTTCTTTGTACATTCACCAGCAAGCAGTTCACCAGTTTCACTGGTGTCACAGTATATGTGACAGCAACAAAAAATATTTTTTGTTGCTTTATCTTTATTGCAGGAAGTGGTGGTGCAAGCAGTAAATGCCTGCGGTACTCCATCTGACCGAACAGCTTCAGCTGTTCGAGTCCCACCACGGCTGGGGTGAGCTCTTGGCCCTTGTCCCAGCTTCTGCCCACCCAGCGGTTCGAAAACCTTAAGCAACTAGATAAATTGGGTACCTACTCATTAGGAGTGGGGGGCACCCTTCTCCCCTTGGCTGAAGTTCCACGACGGCGGCGACTGCGGCAGGCTGGCGAGCGGGCTGAAAGGAAAAAAGATGGCAGCAGCAGCAGCGAGGCAGCAAGCAAGAGTGATCGGCCCTGGAGGACAGCGCGGCGGTGACATGAGGTGAAAGGCTGGCTGACTAGAAGGAGCCGAGACGCGGCAAGATCGTACGTTGCCGAAAAAACTAGCAGGGGTCGCTGCTGAAAAAAGAACGGAAGACCTGTGCCTGCATCTAGCAAAGACCTGAAAGACCTGCGTCAGTAAAACACATCACCAGCACCAAGCAAGAACCGCCGTGGAAAAACCTAAGAAGAAACAAAAAAAAGACGAACCTGCCGAAAATAGAGGGTGCCTGGGTAAGGAATTCACCTCCCCTGTCTATGTGCCCCTAGGTTAGAAAAACTGTACAAACTATGTAAACCGCCCCGAGTCTACGGAAAGGGGCGGTATAGAAATCCAATGTGTATGTATGTGTATGTATGTATTGCATTAGCAAAAAAGCCATAGCAACAGAACAGGATAAAAACATGTGACCAACACTAAATCCAAGCAAATAATAACAAATCAGTCATTTTTTGGAAAGATTAAAAAAAAAACCCAACACTTAAAATTGTCAACTTAGTAAATACACAGTCGACAGTTGTCAGCAATAAGCTAATTAAACTCAGGGAGACAAAAATATTATAAGTGTTTTTCAGCTTCAGACACACGTTATACAGAGAATGTACCACGTTGAGTTCATCTGGTTAACAGCCAGCTTTTATATTTTCAAAGGGAGTGTAGCCACTCTCTGATTGTCTGTCCCAGTAGTTTTAAGTGCACCCTGGAACTTGTTTGTGCCCAGCATCATAAAATCCAGTTAAGTCTGCAGCACATCTTTATATTACATACTAGCCTGCTACCCGTGCTTCGCTACGGTATTTAAGTTCTGTAAATCCAGTTATAATACTGATGATGTGAAACTTGAAATGTGACAATTGTTGTAGGAATGCTAATGGAGAAGATTGTAGTGTAAGAAATGAAGTGAGACATACGTCCTTTTTCCTCTCTCTACCGAAGGACCTCTCTCTAGACCACATTGGTGGTTCTGCCCTCAAGTGCTAGGATCACCAGGCTGCTTGATGAGCTCACTCTGGAGCAGACCACATAGAACTGTCCATTTAAGAAGCAGCCGTCTGTTAAGTCCACTCCTGCTACCTTCCACGAAAGTGATGGCCTCTCTACTTGTGTTCCTGGATTGTTTTGCTCATATGGAGACTGTAGTGTTCTGGGCACCTCAGGGTGATCTCACTGGTACTTGGCCTGCTCAGCTCAGTGCACTGCAGGAGTACTATGTGCAAATGTCTTTGCCACATTCCTATGTTACCTCCTCCTTGTAGCATTGGTGTATCTGGCTCGACGTTTGCCAGGAGCTTTTTTGGGGGCAGTAAGAGGTGAGAGGTGTGAGGGAGAGTTGGTGTGAGGGAGTGGTGATGTGGTGGACATTTCTTCACGAGGGAGGCACGCATCGAAATGGCTCTTAGAAATGTCCTTTACTATCTCCCCATAAACATTCATACCCTGGCCCTGCTCCTACACCTGACAGACACCGGCCTGTCTGGTGTTGGGGGGGATTGTATTTAAAGGCATTGGGGAGGCTGGGCCAGCAGCAGTGCTAAGGCAATCCTGCTGAGCAAACCTCCCCAGTGGCTGTAAGCATCCCACTGTCAGGTACTTC